>NW_026974407.1:0-28307 GCF_037042905.1 Lytechinus pictus | reverse complement strand
GAGACGGCTGAATTGGGGGGGGGTCTCGGGGGCTATTTTGAAGAAATCAATTTGGTCATATTTTGGAAAATTTGAACCAGTCGCGGGTAGGGCGAAAAATAAAAACTCATCGGATCTGCTTTATCTTCTGAATATTGATGCCTTTGGATGTTAGAAGATCCCACAGAGCGGAGACGGCTGAATTGGGGGGGGTCTCGGGGGCTATTTTGAAGAAATCAATTTGGTCATATTTTGGAAAATTTGAACCAGTCGCGGGTAGGGCGAAAAATAAAAACTCATCGGATCTGCTTTATCTTCTGAATATTGATGCCTTTGGATGTTAGAAGATCCCACAGAGCGGAGACGGCTGAATTGGGGGGGGTCTCGGGGGCTATTTTGAAGAAATCAATTTGGTCATATTTTGGAAAATTTGAACCAGTCGCGGGTAGGGCGAAAAATAAAAACTCATCGGATCTGCTTTATCTTCTGAATATTGATGCCTTTGGATGTTAGAAGATCCCACAGAGCGGAGACGGCTGAATTGGGGGGGGTCTCGGGGGCTATTTTGAAGAAATCAATTTGGTCATATTTTGGAAAATTTGAACCAGTCGCGGGTAGGGCGAAAAATAAAAACTCATCGGATCTGCTTTATCTTCTGAATATTGATGCCTTTGGATGTTAGAAGATCCCACAGAGCGGAGACGGCTGAATTGGGGGGGGTCTCGGGGGCTATTTTGAAGAAATCAATTTGGTCATATTTTGGAAAATTTGAACCAGTCGCGGGTAGGGCGAAAAATAAAAACTCATCGGATCTGCTTTATCTTCTGAATATTGATGCCTTTGGATGTTAGAAGATCCCACAGAGCGGAGACGGCTGAATTGGGGGGGGTCTCGGGGGCTATTTTGAAGAAATCAATTTGGTCATATTTTGGAAAATTTGAACCAGTCGCGGGTAGGGCGAAAAATAAAAACTCATCGGATCTGCTTTATCTTCTGAATATTGATGCCTTTGGATGTTAGAAGATCCCACAGAGCGGAGACGGCTGAATTGGGGGGGGTCTCGGGGGCTATTTTGAAGAAATCAATTTGGTCATATTTTGGAAAATTTGAACCAGTCGCGGGTAGGGCGAAAAATAAAAACTCATCGGATCTGCTTTATCTTCTGAATATTGATGCCTTTGGATGTTAGAAGATCCCACAGAGCGGAGACGGCTGAATTGGGGGGGGTCTCGGGGGCTATTTTGAAGAAATCAATTTGGTCATATTTTGGAAAATTTGAACCAGTCGCGGGTAGGGCGAAAAATAAAAACTCATCGGATCTGCTTTATCTTCTGAATATTGATGCCTTTGGATGTTAGAAGATCCCACAGAGCGGAGACGGCTGAATTGGGGGGGGTCTCGGGGGCTATTTTGAAGAAATCAATTTGGTCATATTTTGGAAAATTTGAACCAGTCGCGGGTAGGGCGAAAAATAAAAACTCATCGGATCTGCTTTATCTTCTGAATATTGATGCCTTTGGATGTTAGAAGATCCCACAGAGCGGAGACGGCTGAATTGGGGGGGGTCTCGGGGGCTATTTTGAAGAAATCAATTTGGTCATATTTTGGAAAATTTGAACCAGTCGCGGGTAGGGCGAAAAATAAAAACTCATCGGATCTGCTTTATCTTCTGAATATTGATGCCTTTGGATGTTAGAAGATCCCACAGAGCGGAGACGGCTGAATTGGGGGGGGTCTCGGGGGCTATTTTGAAGAAATCAATTTGGTCATATTTTGGAAAATTTGAACCAGTCGCGGGTAGGGCGAAAAATAAAAACTCATCGGATCTGCTTTATCTTCTGAATATTGATGCCTTTGGATGTTAGAAGATCCCACAGAGCGGAGACGGCTGAATTGGGGGGGGTCTCGGGGGCTATTTTGAAGAAATCAATTTGGTCATATTTTGGAAAATTTGAACCAGTCGCGGGTAGGGCGAAAAATAAAAACTCATCGGATCTGCTTTATCTTCTGAATATTGATGCCTTTGGATGTTAGAAGATCCCACAGAGCGGAGACGGCTGAATTGGGGGGGGTCTCGGGGGCTATTTTGAAGAAATCAATTTGGTCATATTTTGGAAAATTTGAACCAGTCGCGGGTAGGGCGAAAAATAAAAACTCATCGGATCTGCTTTATCTTCTGAATATTGATGCCTTTGGATGTTAGAAGATCCCACAGAGCGGAGACGGCTGAATTGGGGGGGGTCTCGGGGGCTATTTTGAAGAAATCAATTTGGTCATATTTTGGAAAATTTGAACCAGTCGCGGGTAGGGCGAAAAATAAAAACTCATCGGATCTGCTTTATCTTCTGAATATTGATGCCTTTGGATGTTAGAAGATCCCACAGAGCGGAGACGGCTGAATTGGGGGGGGTCTCGGGGGCTATTTTGAAGAAATCAATTTGGTCATATTTTGGAAAATTTGAACCAGTCGCGGGTAGGGCGAAAAATAAAAACTCATCGGATCTGCTTTATCTTCTGAATATTGATGCCTTTGGATGTTAGAAGATCCCACAGAGCGGAGACGGCTGAATTGGGGGGGGTCTCGGGGGCTATTTTGAAGAAATCAATTTGGTCATATTTTGGAAAATTTGAACCAGTCGCGGGTAGGGCGAAAAATAAAAACTCATCGGATCTGCTTTATCTTCTGAATATTGATGCCTTTGGATGTTAGAAGATCCCACAGAGCGGAGACGGCTGAATTGGGGGGGGTCTCGGGGGCTATTTTGAAGAAATCAATTTGGTCATATTTTGGAAAATTTGAACCAGTCGCGGGTAGGGCGAAAAATAAAAACTCATCGGATCTGCTTTATCTTCTGAATATTGATGCCTTTGGATGTTAGAAGATCCCACAGAGCGGAGACGGCTGAATTGGGGGGGGTCTCGGGGGCTATTTTGAAGAAATCAATTTGGTCATATTTTGGAAAATTTGAACCAGTCGCGGGTAGGGCGAAAAATAAAAACTCATCGGATCTGCTTTATCTTCTGAATATTGATGCCTTTGGATGTTAGAAGATCCCACAGAGCGGAGACGGCTGAATTGGGGGGGGTCTCGGGGGCTATTTTGAAGAAATCAATTTGGTCATATTTTGGAAAATTTGAACCAGTCGCGGGTAGGGCGAAAAATAAAAACTCATCGGATCTGCTTTATCTTCTGAATATTGATGCCTTTGGATGTTAGAAGATCCCACAGAGCGGAGACGGCTGAATTGGGGGGGGTCTCGGGGGCTATTTTGAAGAAATCAATTTGGTCATATTTTGGAAAATTTGAACCAGTCGCGGGTAGGGCGAAAAATAAAAACTCATCGGATCTGCTTTATCTTCTGAATATTGATGCCTTTGGATGTTAGAAGATCCCACAGAGCGGAGACGGCTGAATTGGGGGGGGTCTCGGGGGCTATTTTGAAGAAATCAATTTGGTCATATTTTGGAAAATTTGAACCAGTCGCGGGTAGGGCGAAAAATAAAAACTCATCGGATCTGCTTTATCTTCTGAATATTGATGCCTTTGGATGTTAGAAGATCCCACAGAGCGGAGACGGCTGAATTGGGGGGGGTCTCGGGGGCTATTTTGAAGAAATCAATTTGGTCATATTTTGGAAAATTTGAACCAGTCGCGGGTAGGGCGAAAAATAAAAACTCATCGGATCTGCTTTATCTTCTGAATATTGATGCCTTTGGATGTTAGAAGATCCCACAGAGCGGAGACGGCTGAATTGGGGGGGGTCTCGGGGGCTATTTTGAAGAAATCAATTTGGTCATATTTTGGAAAATTTGAACCAGTCGCGGGTAGGGCGAAAAATAAAAACTCATCGGATCTGCTTTATCTTCTGAATATTGATGCCTTTGGATGTTAGAAGATCCCACAGAGCGGAGACGGCTGAATTGGGGGGGGTCTCGGGGGCTATTTTGAAGAAATCAATTTGGTCATATTTTGGAAAATTTGAACCAGTCGCGGGTAGGGCGAAAAATAAAAACTCATCGGATCTGCTTTATCTTCTGAATATTGATGCCTTTGGATGTTAGAAGATCCCACAGAGCGGAGACGGCTGAATTGGGGGGGGTCTCGGGGGCTATTTTGAAGAAATCAATTTGGTCATATTTTGGAAAATTTGAACCAGTCGCGGGTAGGGCGAAAAATAAAAACTCATCGGATCTGCTTTATCTTCTGAATATTGATGCCTTTGGATGTTAGAAGATCCCACAGAGCGGAGACGGCTGAATTGGGGGGGGTCTCGGGGGCTATTTTGAAGAAATCAATTTGGTCATATTTTGGAAAATTTGAACCAGTCGCGGGTAGGGCGAAAAATAAAAACTCATCGGATCTGCTTTATCTTCTGAATATTGATGCCTTTGGATGTTAGAAGATCCCACAGAGCGGAGACGGCTGAATTGGGGGGGGTCTCGGGGGCTATTTTGAAGAAATCAATTTGGTCATATTTTGGAAAATTTGAACCAGTCGCGGGTAGGGCGAAAAATAAAAACTCATCGGATCTGCTTTATCTTCTGAATATTGATGCCTTTGGATGTTAGAAGATCCCACAGAGCGGAGACGGCTGAATTGGGGGGGGTCTCGGGGGCTATTTTGAAGAAATCAATTTGGTCATATTTTGGAAAATTTGAACCAGTCGCGGGTAGGGCGAAAAATAAAAACTCATCGGATCTGCTTTATCTTCTGAATATTGATGCCTTTGGATGTTAGAAGATCCCACAGAGCGGAGACGGCTGAATTGGGGGGGGTCTCGGGGGCTATTTTGAAGAAATCAATTTGGTCATATTTTGGAAAATTTGAACCAGTCGCGGGTAGGGCGAAAAATAAAAACTCATCGGATCTGCTTTATCTTCTGAATATTGATGCCTTTGGATGTTAGAAGATCCCACAGAGCGGAGACGGCTGAATTGGGGGGGGTCTCGGGGGCTATTTTGAAGAAATCAATTTGGTCATATTTTGGAAAATTTGAACCAGTCGCGGGTAGGGCGAAAAATAAAAACTCATCGGATCTGCTTTATCTTCTGAATATTGATGCCTTTGGATGTTAGAAGATCCCACAGAGCGGAGACGGCTGAATTGGGGGGGGTCTCGGGGGCTATTTTGAAGAAATCAATTTGGTCATATTTTGGAAAATTTGAACCAGTCGCGGGTAGGGCGAAAAATAAAAACTCATCGGATCTGCTTTATCTTCTGAATATTGATGCCTTTGGATGTTAGAAGATCCCACAGAGCGGAGACGGCTGAATTGGGGGGGGTCTCGGGGGCTATTTTGAAGAAATCAATTTGGTCATATTTTGGAAAATTTGAACCAGTCGCGGGTAGGGCGAAAAATAAAAACTCATCGGATCTGCTTTATCTTCTGAATATTGATGCCTTTGGATGTTAGAAGATCCCACAGAGCGGAGACGGCTGAATTGGGGGGGGTCTCGGGGGCTATTTTGAAGAAATCAATTTGGTCATATTTTGGAAAATTTGAACCAGTCGCGGGTAGGGCGAAAAATAAAAACTCATCGGATCTGCTTTATCTTCTGAATATTGATGCCTTTGGATGTTAGAAGATCCCACAGAGCGGAGACGGCTGAATTGGGGGGGGTCTCGGGGGCTATTTTGAAGAAATCAATTTGGTCATATTTTGGAAAATTTGAACCAGTCGCGGGTAGGGCGAAAAATAAAAACTCATCGGATCTGCTTTATCTTCTGAATATTGATGCCTTTGGATGTTAGAAGATCCCACAGAGCGGAGACGGCTGAATTGGGGGGGGTCTCGGGGGCTATTTTGAAGAAATCAATTTGGTCATATTTTGGAAAATTTGAACCAGTCGCGGGTAGGGCGAAAAATAAAAACTCATCGGATCTGCTTTATCTTCTGAATATTGATGCCTTTGGATGTTAGAAGATCCCACAGAGCGGAGACGGCTGAATTGGGGGGGGTCTCGGGGGCTATTTTGAAGAAATCAATTTGGTCATATTTTGGAAAATTTGAACCAGTCGCGGGTAGGGCGAAAAATAAAAACTCATCGGATCTGCTTTATCTTCTGAATATTGATGCCTTTGGATGTTAGAAGATCCCACAGAGCGGAGACGGCTGAATTGGGGGGGGTCTCGGGGGCTATTTTGAAGAAATCAATTTGGTCATATTTTGGAAAATTTGAACCAGTCGCGGGTAGGGCGAAAAATAAAAACTCATCGGATCTGCTTTATCTTCTGAATATTGATGCCTTTGGATGTTAGAAGATCCCACAGAGCGGAGACGGCTGAATTGGGGGGGGTCTCGGGGGCTATTTTGAAGAAATCAATTTGGTCATATTTTGGAAAATTTGAACCAGTCGCGGGTAGGGCGAAAAATAAAAACTCATCGGATCTGCTTTATCTTCTGAATATTGATGCCTTTGGATGTTAGAAGATCCCACAGAGCGGAGACGGCTGAATTGGGGGGGGTCTCGGGGGCTATTTTGAAGAAATCAATTTGGTCATATTTTGGAAAATTTGAACCAGTCGCGGGTAGGGCGAAAAATAAAAACTCATCGGATCTGCTTTATCTTCTGAATATTGATGCCTTTGGATGTTAGAAGATCCCACAGAGCGGAGACGGCTGAATTGGGGGGGGTCTCGGGGGCTATTTTGAAGAAATCAATTTGGTCATATTTTGGAAAATTTGAACCAGTCGCGGGTAGGGCGAAAAATAAAAACTCATCGGATCTGCTTTATCTTCTGAATATTGATGCCTTTGGATGTTAGAAGATCCCACAGAGCGGAGACGGCTGAATTGGGGGGGGTCTCGGGGGCTATTTTGAAGAAATCAATTTGGTCATATTTTGGAAAATTTGAACCAGTCGCGGGTAGGGCGAAAAATAAAAACTCATCGGATCTGCTTTATCTTCTGAATATTGATGCCTTTGGATGTTAGAAGATCCCACAGAGCGGAGACGGCTGAATTGGGGGGGGTCTCGGGGGCTATTTTGAAGAAATCAATTTGGTCATATTTTGGAAAATTTGAACCAGTCGCGGGTAGGGCGAAAAATAAAAACTCATCGGATCTGCTTTATCTTCTGAATATTGATGCCTTTGGATGTTAGAAGATCCCACAGAGCGGAGACGGCTGAATTGGGGGGGGTCTCGGGGGCTATTTTGAAGAAATCAATTTGGTCATATTTTGGAAAATTTGAACCAGTCGCGGGTAGGGCGAAAAATAAAAACTCATCGGATCTGCTTTATCTTCTGAATATTGATGCCTTTGGATGTTAGAAGATCCCACAGAGCGGAGACGGCTGAATTGGGGGGGGTCTCGGGGGCTATTTTGAAGAAATCAATTTGGTCATATTTTGGAAAATTTGAACCAGTCGCGGGTAGGGCGAAAAATAAAAACTCATCGGATCTGCTTTATCTTCTGAATATTGATGCCTTTGGATGTTAGAAGATCCCACAGAGCGGAGACGGCTGAATTGGGGGGGGTCTCGGGGGCTATTTTGAAGAAATCAATTTGGTCATATTTTGGAAAATTTGAACCAGTCGCGGGTAGGGCGAAAAATAAAAACTCATCGGATCTGCTTTATCTTCTGAATATTGATGCCTTTGGATGTTAGAAGATCCCACAGAGCGGAGACGGCTGAATTGGGGGGGGTCTCGGGGGCTATTTTGAAGAAATCAATTTGGTCATATTTTGGAAAATTTGAACCAGTCGCGGGTAGGGCGAAAAATAAAAACTCATCGGATCTGCTTTATCTTCTGAATATTGATGCCTTTGGATGTTAGAAGATCCCACAGAGCGGAGACGGCTGAATTGGGGGGGGTCTCGGGGGCTATTTTGAAGAAATCAATTTGGTCATATTTTGGAAAATTTGAACCAGTCGCGGGTAGGGCGAAAAATAAAAACTCATCGGATCTGCTTTATCTTCTGAATATTGATGCCTTTGGATGTTAGAAGATCCCACAGAGCGGAGACGGCTGAATTGGGGGGGGTCTCGGGGGCTATTTTGAAGAAATCAATTTGGTCATATTTTGGAAAATTTGAACCAGTCGCGGGTAGGGCGAAAAATAAAAACTCATCGGATCTGCTTTATCTTCTGAATATTGATGCCTTTGGATGTTAGAAGATCCCACAGAGCGGAGACGGCTGAATTGGGGGGGGTCTCGGGGGCTATTTTGAAGAAATCAATTTGGTCATATTTTGGAAAATTTGAACCAGTCGCGGGTAGGGCGAAAAATAAAAACTCATCGGATCTGCTTTATCTTCTGAATATTGATGCCTTTGGATGTTAGAAGATCCCACAGAGCGGAGACGGCTGAATTGGGGGGGGTCTCGGGGGCTATTTTGAAGAAATCAATTTGGTCATATTTTGGAAAATTTGAACCAGTCGCGGGTAGGGCGAAAAATAAAAACTCATCGGATCTGCTTTATCTTCTGAATATTGATGCCTTTGGATGTTAGAAGATCCCACAGAGCGGAGACGGCTGAATTGGGGGGGGTCTCGGGGGCTATTTTGAAGAAATCAATTTGGTCATATTTTGGAAAATTTGAACCAGTCGCGGGTAGGGCGAAAAATAAAAACTCATCGGATCTGCTTTATCTTCTGAATATTGATGCCTTTGGATGTTAGAAGATCCCACAGAGCGGAGACGGCTGAATTGGGGGGGGTCTCGGGGGCTATTTTGAAGAAATCAATTTGGTCATATTTTGGAAAATTTGAACCAGTCGCGGGTAGGGCGAAAAATAAAAACTCATCGGATCTGCTTTATCTTCTGAATATTGATGCCTTTGGATGTTAGAAGATCCCACAGAGCGGAGACGGCTGAATTGGGGGGGGTCTCGGGGGCTATTTTGAAGAAATCAATTTGGTCATATTTTGGAAAATTTGAACCAGTCGCGGGTAGGGCGAAAAATAAAAACTCATCGGATCTGCTTTATCTTCTGAATATTGATGCCTTTGGATGTTAGAAGATCCCACAGAGCGGAGACGGCTGAATTGGGGGGGGTCTCGGGGGCTATTTTGAAGAAATCAATTTGGTCATATTTTGGAAAATTTGAACCAGTCGCGGGTAGGGCGAAAAATAAAAACTCATCGGATCTGCTTTATCTTCTGAATATTGATGCCTTTGGATGTTAGAAGATCCCACAGAGCGGAGACGGCTGAATTGGGGGGGGTCTCGGGGGCTATTTTGAAGAAATCAATTTGGTCATATTTTGGAAAATTTGAACCAGTCGCGGGTAGGGCGAAAAATAAAAACTCATCGGATCTGCTTTATCTTCTGAATATTGATGCCTTTGGATGTTAGAAGATCCCACAGAGCGGAGACGGCTGAATTGGGGGGGGTCTCGGGGGCTATTTTGAAGAAATCAATTTGGTCATATTTTGGAAAATTTGAACCAGTCGCGGGTAGGGCGAAAAATAAAAACTCATCGGATCTGCTTTATCTTCTGAATATTGATGCCTTTGGATGTTAGAAGATCCCACAGAGCGGAGACGGCTGAATTGGGGGGGGTCTCGGGGGCTATTTTGAAGAAATCAATTTGGTCATATTTTGGAAAATTTGAACCAGTCGCGGGTAGGGCGAAAAATAAAAACTCATCGGATCTGCTTTATCTTCTGAATATTGATGCCTTTGGATGTTAGAAGATCCCACAGAGCGGAGACGGCTGAATTGGGGGGGGTCTCGGGGGCTATTTTGAAGAAATCAATTTGGTCATATTTTGGAAAATTTGAACCAGTCGCGGGTAGGGCGAAAAATAAAAACTCATCGGATCTGCTTTATCTTCTGAATATTGATGCCTTTGGATGTTAGAAGATCCCACAGAGCGGAGACGGCTGAATTGGGGGGGGTCTCGGGGGCTATTTTGAAGAAATCAATTTGGTCATATTTTGGAAAATTTGAACCAGTCGCGGGTAGGGCGAAAAATAAAAACTCATCGGATCTGCTTTATCTTCTGAATATTGATGCCTTTGGATGTTAGAAGATCCCACAGAGCGGAGACGGCTGAATTGGGGGGGGTCTCGGGGGCTATTTTGAAGAAATCAATTTGGTCATATTTTGGAAAATTTGAACCAGTCGCGGGTAGGGCGAAAAATAAAAACTCATCGGATCTGCTTTATCTTCTGAATATTGATGCCTTTGGATGTTAGAAGATCCCACAGAGCGGAGACGGCTGAATTGGGGGGGGTCTCGGGGGCTATTTTGAAGAAATCAATTTGGTCATATTTTGGAAAATTTGAACCAGTCGCGGGTAGGGCGAAAAATAAAAACTCATCGGATCTGCTTTATCTTCTGAATATTGATGCCTTTGGATGTTAGAAGATCCCACAGAGCGGAGACGGCTGAATTGGGGGGGGTCTCGGGGGCTATTTTGAAGAAATCAATTTGGTCATATTTTGGAAAATTTGAACCAGTCGCGGGTAGGGCGAAAAATAAAAACTCATCGGATCTGCTTTATCTTCTGAATATTGATGCCTTTGGATGTTAGAAGATCCCACAGAGCGGAGACGGCTGAATTGGGGGGGGTCTCGGGGGCTATTTTGAAGAAATCAATTTGGTCATATTTTGGAAAATTTGAACCAGTCGCGGGTAGGGCGAAAAATAAAAACTCATCGGATCTGCTTTATCTTCTGAATATTGATGCCTTTGGATGTTAGAAGATCCCACAGAGCGGAGACGGCTGAATTGGGGGGGGTCTCGGGGGCTATTTTGAAGAAATCAATTTGGTCATATTTTGGAAAATTTGAACCAGTCGCGGGTAGGGCGAAAAATAAAAACTCATCGGATCTGCTTTATCTTCTGAATATTGATGCCTTTGGATGTTAGAAGATCCCACAGAGCGGAGACGGCTGAATTGGGGGGGGTCTCGGGGGCTATTTTGAAGAAATCAATTTGGTCATATTTTGGAAAATTTGAACCAGTCGCGGGTAGGGCGAAAAATAAAAACTCATCGGATCTGCTTTATCTTCTGAATATTGATGCCTTTGGATGTTAGAAGATCCCACAGAGCGGAGACGGCTGAATTGGGGGGGGTCTCGGGGGCTATTTTGAAGAAATCAATTTGGTCATATTTTGGAAAATTTGAACCAGTCGCGGGTAGGGCGAAAAATAAAAACTCATCGGATCTGCTTTATCTTCTGAATATTGATGCCTTTGGATGTTAGAAGATCCCACAGAGCGGAGACGGCTGAATTGGGGGGGGTCTCGGGGGCTATTTTGAAGAAATCAATTTGGTCATATTTTGGAAAATTTGAACCAGTCGCGGGTAGGGCGAAAAATAAAAACTCATCGGATCTGCTTTATCTTCTGAATATTGATGCCTTTGGATGTTAGAAGATCCCACAGAGCGGAGACGGCTGAATTGGGGGGGGTCTCGGGGGCTATTTTGAAGAAATCAATTTGGTCATATTTTGGAAAATTTGAACCAGTCGCGGGTAGGGCGAAAAATAAAAACTCATCGGATCTGCTTTATCTTCTGAATATTGATGCCTTTGGATGTTAGAAGATCCCACAGAGCGGAGACGGCTGAATTGGGGGGGGTCTCGGGGGCTATTTTGAAGAAATCAATTTGGTCATATTTTGGAAAATTTGAACCAGTCGCGGGTAGGGCGAAAAATAAAAACTCATCGGATCTGCTTTATCTTCTGAATATTGATGCCTTTGGATGTTAGAAGATCCCACAGAGCGGAGACGGCTGAATTGGGGGGGGTCTCGGGGGCTATTTTGAAGAAATCAATTTGGTCATATTTTGGAAAATTTGAACCAGTCGCGGGTAGGGCGAAAAATAAAAACTCATCGGATCTGCTTTATCTTCTGAATATTGATGCCTTTGGATGTTAGAAGATCCCACAGAGCGGAGACGGCTGAATTGGGGGGGGTCTCGGGGGCTATTTTGAAGAAATCAATTTGGTCATATTTTGGAAAATTTGAACCAGTCGCGGGTAGGGCGAAAAATAAAAACTCATCGGATCTGCTTTATCTTCTGAATATTGATGCCTTTGGATGTTAGAAGATCCCACAGAGCGGAGACGGCTGAATTGGGGGGGGTCTCGGGGGCTATTTTGAAGAAATCAATTTGGTCATATTTTGGAAAATTTGAACCAGTCGCGGGTAGGGCGAAAAATAAAAACTCATCGGATCTGCTTTATCTTCTGAATATTGATGCCTTTGGATGTTAGAAGATCCCACAGAGCGGAGACGGCTGAATTGGGGGGGGTCTCGGGGGCTATTTTGAAGAAATCAATTTGGTCATATTTTGGAAAATTTGAACCAGTCGCGGGTAGGGCGAAAAATAAAAACTCATCGGATCTGCTTTATCTTCTGAATATTGATGCCTTTGGATGTTAGAAGATCCCACAGAGCGGAGACGGCTGAATTGGGGGGGGTCTCGGGGGCTATTTTGAAGAAATCAATTTGGTCATATTTTGGAAAATTTGAACCAGTCGCGGGTAGGGCGAAAAATAAAAACTCATCGGATCTGCTTTATCTTCTGAATATTGATGCCTTTGGATGTTAGAAGATCCCACAGAGCGGAGACGGCTGAATTGGGGGGGGTCTCGGGGGCTATTTTGAAGAAATCAATTTGGTCATATTTTGGAAAATTTGAACCAGTCGCGGGTAGGGCGAAAAATAAAAACTCATCGGATCTGCTTTATCTTCTGAATATTGATGCCTTTGGATGTTAGAAGATCCCACAGAGCGGAGACGGCTGAATTGGGGGGGGTCTCGGGGGCTATTTTGAAGAAATCAATTTGGTCATATTTTGGAAAATTTGAACCAGTCGCGGGTAGGGCGAAAAATAAAAACTCATCGGATCTGCTTTATCTTCTGAATATTGATGCCTTTGGATGTTAGAAGATCCCACAGAGCGGAGACGGCTGAATTGGGGGGGGTCTCGGGGGCTATTTTGAAGAAATCAATTTGGTCATATTTTGGAAAATTTGAACCAGTCGCGGGTAGGGCGAAAAATAAAAACTCATCGGATCTGCTTTATCTTCTGAATATTGATGCCTTTGGATGTTAGAAGATCCCACAGAGCGGAGACGGCTGAATTGGGGGGGGTCTCGGGGGCTATTTTGAAGAAATCAATTTGGTCATATTTTGGAAAATTTGAACCAGTCGCGGGTAGGGCGAAAAATAAAAACTCATCGGATCTGCTTTATCTTCTGAATATTGATGCCTTTGGATGTTAGAAGATCCCACAGAGCGGAGACGGCTGAATTGGGGGGGGTCTCGGGGGCTATTTTGAAGAAATCAATTTGGTCATATTTTGGAAAATTTGAACCAGTCGCGGGTAGGGCGAAAAATAAAAACTCATCGGATCTGCTTTATCTTCTGAATATTGATGCCTTTGGATGTTAGAAGATCCCACAGAGCGGAGACGGCTGAATTGGGGGGGGTCTCGGGGGCTATTTTGAAGAAATCAATTTGGTCATATTTTGGAAAATTTGAACCAGTCGCGGGTAGGGCGAAAAATAAAAACTCATCGGATCTGCTTTATCTTCTGAATATTGATGCCTTTGGATGTTAGAAGATCCCACAGAGCGGAGACGGCTGAATTGGGGGGGGTCTCGGGGGCTATTTTGAAGAAATCAATTTGGTCATATTTTGGAAAATTTGAACCAGTCGCGGGTAGGGCGAAAAATAAAAACTCATCGGATCTGCTTTATCTTCTGAATATTGATGCCTTTGGATGTTAGAAGATCCCACAGAGCGGAGACGGCTGAATTGGGGGGGGTCTCGGGGGCTATTTTGAAGAAATCAATTTGGTCATATTTTGGAAAATTTGAACCAGTCGCGGGTAGGGCGAAAAATAAAAACTCATCGGATCTGCTTTATCTTCTGAATATTGATGCCTTTGGATGTTAGAAGATCCCACAGAGCGGAGACGGCTGAATTGGGGGGGGTCTCGGGGGCTATTTTGAAGAAATCAATTTGGTCATATTTTGGAAAATTTGAACCAGTCGCGGGTAGGGCGAAAAATAAAAACTCATCGGATCTGCTTTATCTTCTGAATATTGATGCCTTTGGATGTTAGAAGATCCCACAGAGCGGAGACGGCTGAATTGGGGGGGGTCTCGGGGGCTATTTTGAAGAAATCAATTTGGTCATATTTTGGAAAATTTGAACCAGTCGCGGGTAGGGCGAAAAATAAAAACTCATCGGTATCTGCTTTATCTTCTGAATATTGATGCCTTTGGATGTTAGAAGATCCCACAGAGCGGAGACGGCTGAATTGGGGGGGGTCTCGGGGGCTATTTTGAAGAAATCAATTTGGTCATATTTTGGAAAATTTGAACCAGTCGCGGGTAGGGCGAAAAATAAAAACTCATCGGATGCTTTATCTTCTGAATATTGATGCCTTTGGATGTTAGAAGATCCCACAGAGCGGAGACGGCTGAATTGGGGGGGGTCTCGGGGGCTATTTTGAAGAAATCAATTTGGTCATATTTTGGAAAATTTGAACCAGTCGCGGGTAGGGCGAAAAATAAAAACTCATCGGATCTGCTTTATCTTCTGAATATTGATGCCTTTGGATGTTAGAAGATCCCACAGAGCGGAGACGGCTGAATTGGGGGGGGTCTCGGGGGCTATTTTGAAGAAATCAATTTGGTCATATTTTGGAAAATTTGAACCAGTCGCGGGTAGGGCGAAAAATAAAAACTCATCGGATCTGCTTTATCTTCTGAATATTGATGCCTTTGGATGTTAGAAGATCCCACAGAGCGGAGACGGCTGAATTGGGGGGGGTCTCGGGGGCTATTTTGAAGAAATCAATTTGGTCATATTTTGGAAAATTTGAACCAGTCGCGGGTAGGGCGAAAAATAAAAACTCATCGGATCTGCTTTATCTTCTGAATATTGATGCCTTTGGATGTTAGAAGATCCCACAGAGCGGAGACGGCTGAATTGGGGGGGGTCTCGGGGGCTATTTTGAAGAAATCAATTTGGTCATATTTTGGAAAATTTGAACCAGTCGCGGGTAGGGCGAAAAATAAAAACTCATCGGATCTGCTTTATCTTCTGAATATTGATGCCTTTGGATGTTAGAAGATCCCACAGAGCGGAGACGGCTGAATTGGGGGGGGTCTCGGGGGCTATTTTGAAGAAATCAATTTGGTCATATTTTGGAAAATTTGAACCAGTCGCGGGTAGGGCGAAAAATAAAAACTCATCGGATCTGCTTTATCTTCTGAATATTGATGCCTTTGGATGTTAGAAGATCCCACAGAGCGGAGACGGCTGAATTGGGGGGGGTCTCGGGGGCTATTTTGAAGAAATCAATTTGGTCATATTTTGGAAAATTTGAACCAGTCGCGGGTAGGGCGAAAAATAAAAACTCATCGGATCTGCTTTATCTTCTGAATATTGATGCCTTTGGATGTTAGAAGATCCCACAGAGCGGAGACGGCTGAATTGGGGGGGGTCTCGGGGGCTATTTTGAAGAAATCAATTTGGTCATATTTTGGAAAATTTGAACCAGTCGCGGGTAGGGCGAAAAATAAAAACTCATCGGATCTGCTTTATCTTCTGAATATTGATGCCTTTGGATGTTAGAAGATCCCACAGAGCGGAGACGGCTGAATTGGGGGGGGTCTCGGGGGCTATTTTGAAGAAATCAATTTGGTCATATTTTGGAAAATTTGAACCAGTCGCGGGTAGGGCGAAAAATAAAAACTCATCGGATCTGCTTTATCTTCTGAATATTGATGCCTTTGGATGTTAGAAGATCCCACAGAGCGGAGACGGCTGAATTGGGGGGGGTCTCGGGGGCTATTTTGAAGAAATCAATTTGGTCATATTTTGGAAAATTTGAACCAGTCGCGGGTAGGGCGAAAAATAAAAACTCATCGGATCTGCTTTATCTTCTGAATATTGATGCCTTTGGATGTTAGAAGATCCCACAGAGCGGAGACGGCTGAATTGGGGGGGGTCTCGGGGGCTATTTTGAAGAAATCAATTTGGTCATATTTTGGAAAATTTGAACCAGTCGCGGGTAGGGCGAAAAATAAAAACTCATCGGATCTGCTTTATCTTCTGAATATTGATGCCTTTGGATGTTAGAAGATCCCACAGAGCGGAGACGGCTGAATTGGGGGGGGTCTCGGGGGCTATTTTGAAGAAATCAATTTGGTCATATTTTGGAAAATTTGAACCAGTCGCGGGTAGGGCGAAAAATAAAAACTCATCGGATCTGCTTTATCTTCTGAATATTGATGCCTTTGGATGTTAGAAGATCCCACAGAGCGGAGACGGCTGAATTGGGGGGGGTCTCGGGGGCTATTTTGAAGAAATCAATTTGGTCATATTTTGGAAAATTTGAACCAGTCGCGGGTAGGGCGAAAAATAAAAACTCATCGGATCTGCTTTATCTTCTGAATATTGATGCCTTTGGATGTTAGAAGATCCCACAGAGCGGAGACGGCTGAATTGGGGGGGGTCTCGGGGGCTATTTTGAAGAAATCAATTTGGTCATATTTTGGAAAATTTGAACCAGTCGCGGGTAGGGCGAAAAATAAAAACTCATCGGATCTGCTTTATCTTCTGAATATTGATGCCTTTGGATGTTAGAAGATCCCACAGAGCGGAGACGGCTGAATTGGGGGGGGTCTCGGGGGCTATTTTGAAGAAATCAATTTGGTCATATTTTGGAAAATTTGAACCAGTCGCGGGTAGGGCGAAAAATAAAAACTCATCGGATCTGCTTTATCTTCTGAATATTGATGCCTTTGGATGTTAGAAGATCCCACAGAGCGGAGACGGCTGAATTGGGGGGGGTCTCGGGGGCTATTTTGAAGAAATCAATTTGGTCATATTTTGGAAAATTTGAACCAGTCGCGGGTAGGGCGAAAAATAAAAACTCATCGGATCTGCTTTATCTTCTGAATATTGATGCCTTTGGATGTTAGAAGATCCCACAGAGCGGAGACGGCTGAATTGGGGGGGGTCTCGGGGGCTATTTTGAAGAAATCAATTTGGTCATATTTTGGAAAATTTGAACCAGTCGCGGGTAGGGCGAAAAATAAAAACTCATCGGATCTGCTTTATCTTCTGAATATTGATGCCTTTGGATGTTAGAAGATCCCACAGAGCGGAGACGGCTGAATTGGGGGGGGTCTCGGGGGCTATTTTGAAGAAATCAATTTGGTCATATTTTGGAAAATTTGAACCAGTCGCGGGTAGGGCGAAAAATAAAAACTCATCGGATCTGCTTTATCTTCTGAATATTGATGCCTTTGGATGTTAGAAGATCCCACAGAGCGGAGACGGCTGAATTGGGGGGGGTCTCGGGGGCTATTTTGAAGAAATCAATTTGGTCATATTTTGGAAAATTTGAACCAGTCGCGGGTAGGGCGAAAAATAAAAACTCATCGGATCTGCTTTATCTTCTGAATATTGATGCCTTTGGATGTTAGAAGATCCCACAGAGCGGAGACGGCTGAATTGGGGGGGGTCTCGGGGGCTATTTTGAAGAAATCAATTTGGTCATATTTTGGAAAATTTGAACCAGTCGCGGGTAGGGCGAAAAATAAAAACTCATCGGATCTGCTTTATCTTCTGAATATTGATGCCTTTGGATGTTAGAAGATCCCACAGAGCGGAGACGGCTGAATTGGGGGGGGTCTCGGGGGCTATTTTGAAGAAATCAATTTGGTCATATTTTGGAAAATTTGAACCAGTCGCGGGTAGGGCGAAAAATAAAAACTCATCGGATCTGCTTTATCTTCTGAATATTGATGCCTTTGGATGTTAGAAGATCCCACAGAGCGGAGACGGCTGAATTGGGGGGGGTCTCGGGGGCTATTTTGAAGAAATCAATTTGGTCATATTTTGGAAAATTTGAACCAGTCGCGGGTAGGGCGAAAAATAAAAACTCATCGGATCTGCTTTATCTTCTGAATATTGATGCCTTTGGATGTTAGAAGATCCCACAGAGCGGAGACGGCTGAATTGGGGGGGGTCTCGGGGGCTATTTTGAAGAAATCAATTTGGTCATATTTTGGAAAATTTGAACCAGTCGCGGGTAGGGCGAAAAATAAAAACTCATCGGATCTGCTTTATCTTCTGAATATTGATGCCTTTGGATGTTAGAAGATCCCACAGAGCGGAGACGGCTGAATTGGGGGGGGTCTCGGGGGCTATTTTGAAGAAATCAATTTGGTCATATTTTGGAAAATTTGAACCAGTCGCGGGTAGGGCGAAAAATAAAAACTCATCGGATCTGCTTTATCTTCTGAATATTGATGCCTTTGGATGTTAGAAGATCCCACAGAGCGGAGACGGCTGAATTGGGGGGGGTCTCGGGGGCTATTTTGAAGAAATCAATTTGGTCATATTTTGGAAAATTTGAACCAGTCGCGGGTAGGGCGAAAAATAAAAACTCATCGGATCTGCTTTATCTTCTGAATATTGATGCCTTTGGATGTTAGAAGATCCCACAGAGCGGAGACGGCTGAATTGGGGGGGGTCTCGGGGGCTATTTTGAAGAAATCAATTTGGTCATATTTTGGAAAATTTGAACCAGTCGCGGGTAGGGCGAAAAATAAAAACTCATCGGATCTGCTTTATCTTCTGAATATTGATGCCTTTGGATGTTAGAAGATCCCACAGAGCGGAGACGGCTGAATTGGGGGGGGTCTCGGGGGCTATTTTGAAGAAATCAATTTGGTCATATTTTGGAAAATTTGAACCAGTCGCGGGTAGGGCGAAAAATAAAAACTCATCGGATCTGCTTTATCTTCTGAATATTGATGCCTTTGGATGTTAGAAGATCCCACAGAGCGGAGACGGCTGAATTGGGGGGGGTCTCGGGGGCTATTTTGAAGAAATCAATTTGGTCATATTTTGGAAAATTTGAACCAGTCGCGGGTAGGGCGAAAAATAAAAACTCATCGGATCTGCTTTATCTTCTGAATATTGATGCCTTTGGATGTTAGAAGATCCCACAGAGCGGAGACGGCTGAATTGGGGGGGGTCTCGGGGGCTATTTTGAAGAAATCAATTTGGTCATATTTTGGAAAATTTGAACCAGTCGCGGGTAGGGCGAAAAATAAAAACTCATCGGATCTGCTTTATCTTCTGAATATTGATGCCTTTGGATGTTAGAAGATCCCACAGAGCGGAGACGGCTGAATTGGGGGGGGTCTCGGGGGCTATTTTGAAGAAATCAATTTGGTCATATTTTGGAAAATTTGAACCAGTCGCGGGTAGGGCGAAAAATAAAAACTCATCGGATCTGCTTTATCTTCTGAATATTGATGCCTTTGGATGTTAGAAGATCCCACAGAGCGGAGACGGCTGAATTGGGGGGGGTCTCGGGGGCTATTTTGAAGAAATCAATTTGGTCATATTTTGGAAAATTTGAACCAGTCGCGGGTAGGGCGAAAAATAAAAACTCATCGGATCTGCTTTATCTTCTGAATATTGATGCCTTTGGATGTTAGAAGATCCCACAGAGCGGAGACGGCTGAATTGGGGGGGGTCTCGGGGGCTATTTTGAAGAAATCAATTTGGTCATATTTTGGAAAATTTGAACCAGTCGCGGGTAGGGCGAAAAATAAAAACTCATCGGATCTGCTTTATCTTCTGAATATTGATGCCTTTGGATGTTAGAAGATCCCACAGAGCGGAGACGGCTGAATTGGGGGGGGTCTCGGGGGCTATTTTGAAGAAATCAATTTGGTCATATTTTGGAAAATTTGAACCAGTCGCGGGTAGGGCGAAAAATAAAAACTCATCGGATCTGCTTTATCTTCTGAATATTGATGCCTTTGGATGTTAGAAGATCCCACAGAGCGGAGACGGCTGAATTGGGGGGGGTCTCGGGGGCTATTTTGAAGAAATCAATTTGGTCATATTTTGGAAAATTTGAACCAGTCGCGGGTAGGGCGAAAAATAAAAACTCATCGGATCTGCTTTATCTTCTGAATATTGATGCCTTTGGATGTTAGAAGATCCCACAGAGCGGAGACGGCTGAATTGGGGGGGGTCTCGGGGGCTATTTTGAAGAAATCAATTTGGTCATATTTTGGAAAATTTGAACCAGTCGCGGGTAGGGCGAAAAATAAAAACTCATCGGATCTGCTTTATCTTCTGAATATTGATGCCTTTGGATGTTAGAAGATCCCACAGAGCGGAGACGGCTGAATTGGGGGGGGTCTCGGGGGCTATTTTGAAGAAATCAATTTGGTCATATTTTGGAAAATTTGAACCAGTCGCGGGTAGGGCGAAAAATAAAAACTCATCGGATCTGCTTTATCTTCTGAATATTGATGCCTTTGGATGTTAGAAGATCCCACAGAGCGGAGACGGCTGAATTGGGGGGGGTCTCGGGGGCTATTTTGAAGAAATCAATTTGGTCATATTTTGGAAAATTTGAACCAGTCGCGGGTAGGGCGAAAAATAAAAACTCATCGGATCTGCTTTATCTTCTGAATATTGATGCCTTTGGATGTTAGAAGATCCCACAGAGCGGAGACGGCTGAATTGGGGGGGGTCTCGGGGGCTATTTTGAAGAAATCAATTTGGTCATATTTTGGAAAATTTGAACCAGTCGCGGGTAGGGCGAAAAATAAAAACTCATCGGATCTGCTTTATCTTCTGAATATTGATGCCTTTGGATGTTAGAAGATCCCACAGAGCGGAGACGGCTGAATTGGGGGGGGTCTCGGGGGCTATTTTGAAGAAATCAATTTGGTCATATTTTGGAAAATTTGAACCAGTCGCGGGTAGGGCGAAAAATAAAAACTCATCGGATCTGCTTTATCTTCTGAATATTGATGCCTTTGGATGTTAGAAGATCCCACAGAGCGGAGACGGCTGAATTGGGGGGGGTCTCGGGGGCTATTTTGAAGAAATCAATTTGGTCATATTTTGGAAAATTTGAACCAGTCGCGGGTAGGGCGAAAAATAAAAACTCATCGGATCTGCTTTATCTTCTGAATATTGATGCCTTTGGATGTTAGAAGATCCCACAGAGCGGAGACGGCTGAATTGGGGGGGGTCTCGGGGGCTATTTTGAAGAAATCAATTTGGTCATATTTTGGAAAATTTGAACCAGTCGCGGGTAGGGCGAAAAATAAAAACTCATCGGATCTGCTTTATCTTCTGAATATTGATGCCTTTGGATGTTAGAAGATCCCACAGAGCGGAGACGGCTGAATTGGGGGGGGTCTCGGGGGCTATTTTGAAGAAATCAATTTGGTCATATTTTGGAAAATTTGAACCAGTCGCGGGTAGGGCGAAAAATAAAAACTCATCGGATCTGCTTTATCTTCTGAATATTGATGCCTTTGGATGTTAGAAGATCCCACAGAGCGGAGACGGCTGAATTGGGGGGGGTCTCGGGGGCTATTTTGAAGAAATCAATTTGGTCATATTTTGGAAAATTTGAACCAGTCGCGGGTAGGGCGAAAAATAAAAACTCATCGGATCTGCTTTATCTTCTGAATATTGATGCCTTTGGATGTTAGAAGATCCCACAGAGCGGAGACGGCTGAATTGGGGGGGGTCTCGGGGGCTATTTTGAAGAAATCAATTTGGTCATATTTTGGAAAATTTGAACCAGTCGCGGGTAGGGCGAAAAATAAAAACTCATCGGATCTGCTTTATCTTCTGAATATTGATGCCTTTGGATGTTAGAAGATCCCACAGAGCGGAGACGGCTGAATTGGGGGGGGTCTCGGGGGCTATTTTGAAGAAATCAATTTGGTCATATTTTGGAAAATTTGAACCAGTCGCGGGTAGGGCGAAAAATAAAAACTCATCGGATCTGCTTTATCTTCTGAATATTGATGCCTTTGGATGTTAGAAGATCCCACAGAGCGGAGACGGCTGAATTGGGGGGGGTCTCGGGGGCTATTTTGAAGAAATCAATTTGGTCATATTTTGGAAAATTTGAACCAGTCGCGGGTAGGGCGAAAAATAAAAACTCATCGGATCTGCTTTATCTTCTGAATATTGATGCCTTTGGATGTTAGAAGATCCCACAGAGCGGAGACGGCTGAATTGGGGGGGGTCTCGGGGGCTATTTTGAAGAAATCAATTTGGTCATATTTTGGAAAATTTGAACCAGTCGCGGGTAGGGCGAAAAATAAAAACTCATCGGATCTGCTTTATCTTCTGAATATTGATGCCTTTGGATGTTAGAAGATCCCACAGAGCGGAGACGGCTGAATTGGGGGGGGTCTCGGGGGCTATTTTGAAGAAATCAATTTGGTCATATTTTGGAAAATTTGAACCAGTCGCGGGTAGGGCGAAAAATAAAAACTCATCGGATCTGCTTTATCTTCTGAATATTGATGCCTTTGGATGTTAGAAGATCCCACAGAGCGGAGACGGCTGAATTGGGGGGGGTCTCGGGGGCTATTTTGAAGAAATCAATTTGGTCATATTTTGGAAAATTTGAACCAGTCGCGGGTAGGGCGAAAAATAAAAACTCATCGGATCTGCTTTATCTTCTGAATATTGATGCCTTTGGATGTTAGAAGATCCCACAGAGCGGAGACGGCTGAATTGGGGGGGGTCTCGGGGGCTATTTTGAAGAAATCAATTTGGTCATATTTTGGAAAATTTGAACCAGTCGCGGGTAGGGCGAAAAATAAAAACTCATCGGATCTGCTTTATCTTCTGAATATTGATGCCTTTGGATGTTAGAAGATCCCACAGAGCGGAGACGGCTGAATTGGGGGGGGTCTCGGGGGCTATTTTGAAGAAATCAATTTGGTCATATTTTGGAAAATTTGAACCAGTCGCGGGTAGGGCGAAAAATAAAAACTCATCGGATCTGCTTTATCTTCTGAATATTGATGCCTTTGGATGTTAGAAGATCCCACAGAGCGGAGACGGCTGAATTGGGGGGGGTCTCGGGGGCTATTTTGAAGAAATCAATTTGGTCATATTTTGGAAAATTTGAACCAGTCGCGGGTAGGGCGAAAAATAAAAACTCATCGGATCTGCTTTATCTTCTGAATATTGATGCCTTTGGATGTTAGAAGATCCCACAGAGCGGAGACGGCTGAATTGGGGGGGGTCTCGGGGGCTATTTTGAAGAAATCAATTTGGTCATATTTTGGAAAATTTGAACCAGTCGCGGGTAGGGCGAAAAATAAAAACTCATCGGATCTGCTTTATCTTCTGAATATTGATGCCTTTGGATGTTAGAAGATCCCACAGAGCGGAGACGGCTGAATTGGGGGGGGTCTCGGGGGCTATTTTGAAGAAATCAATTTGGTCATATTTTGGAAAATTTGAACCAGTCGCGGGTAGGGCGAAAAATAAAAACTCATCGGATCTGCTTTATCTTCTGAATATTGATGCCTTTGGATGTTAGAAGATCCCACAGAGCGGAGACGGCTGAATTGGGGGGGGTCTCGGGGGCTATTTTGAAGAAATCAATTTGGTCATATTTTGGAAAATTTGAACCAGTCGCGGGTAGGGCGAAAAATAAAAACTCATCGGATCTGCTTTATCTTCTGAATATTGATGCCTTTGGATGTTAGAAGATCCCACAGAGCGGAGACGGCTGAATTGGGGGGGGTCTCGGGGGCTATTTTGAAGAAATCAATTTGGTCATATTTTGGAAAATTTGAACCAGTCGCGGGTAGGGCGAAAAATAAAAACTCATCGGATCTGCTTTATCTTCTGAATATTGATGCCTTTGGATGTTAGAAGATCCCACAGAGCGGAGACGGCTGAATTGGGGGGGGTCTCGGGGGCTATTTTGAAGAAATCAATTTGGTCATATTTTGGAAAATTTGAACCAGTCGCGGGTAGGGCGAAAAATAAAAACTCATCGGATCTGCTTTATCTTCTGAATATTGATGCCTTTGGATGTTAGAAGATCCCACAGAGCGGAGACGGCTGAATTGGGGGGGGTCTCGGGGGCTATTTTGAAGAAATCAATTTGGTCATATTTTGGAAAATTTGAACCAGTCGCGGGTAGGGCGAAAAATAAAAACTCATCGGATCTGCTTTATCTTCTGAATATTGATGCCTTTGGATGTTAGAAGATCCCACAGAGCGGAGACGGCTGAATTGGGGGGGGTCTCGGGGGCTATTTTGAAGAAATCAATTTGGTCATATTTTGGAAAATTTGAACCAGTCGCGGGTAGGGCGAAAAATAAAAACTCATCGGATCTGCTTTATCTTCTGAATATTGATGCCTTTGGATGTTAGAAGATCCCACAGAGCGGAGACGGCTGAATTGGGGGGGGTCTCGGGGGCTATTTTGAAGAAATCAATTTGGTCATATTTTGGAAAATTTGAACCAGTCGCGGGTAGGGCGAAAAATAAAAACTCATCGGATCTGCTTTATCTTCTGAATATTGATGCCTTTGGATGTTAGAAGATCCCACAGAGCGGAGACGGCTGAATTGGGGGGGGTCTCGGGGGCTATTTTGAAGAAATCAATTTGGTCATATTTTGGAAAATTTGAACCAGTCGCGGGTAGGGCGAAAAATAAAAACTCATCGGATCTGCTTTATCTTCTGAATATTGATGCCTTTGGATGTTAGAAGATCCCACAGAGCGGAGACGGCTGAATTGGGGGGGGTCTCGGGGGCTATTTTGAAGAAATCAATTTGGTCATATTTTGGAAAATTTGAACCAGTCGCGGGTAGGGCGAAAAATAAAAACTCATCGGATCTGCTTTATCTTCTGAATATTGATGCCTTTGGATGTTAGAAGATCCCACAGAGCGGAGACGGCTGAATTGGGGGGGGTCTCGGGGGCTATTTTGAAGAAATCAATTTGGTCATATTTTGGAAAATTTGAACCAGTCGCGGGTAGGGCGAAAAATAAAAACTCATCGGATCTGCTTTATCTTCTGAATATTGATGCCTTTGGATGTTAGAAGATCCCACAGAGCGGAGACGGCTGAATTGGGGGGGGTCTCGGGGGCTATTTTGAAGAAATCAATTTGGTCATATTTTGGAAAATTTGAACCAGTCGCGGGTAGGGCGAAAAATAAAAACTCATCGGATCTGCTTTATCTTCTGAATATTGATGCCTTTGGATGTTAGAAGATCCCACAGAGCGGAGACGGCTGAATTGGGGGGGGTCTCGGGGGCTATTTTGAAGAAATCAATTTGGTCATATTTTGGAAAATTTGAACCAGTCGCGGGTAGGGCGAAAAATAAAAACTCATCGGATCTGCTTTATCTTCTGAATATTGATGCCTTTGGATGTTAGAAGATCCCACAGAGCGGAGACGGCTGAATTGGGGGGGGTCTCGGGGGCTATTTTGAAGAAATCAATTTGGTCATATTTTGGAAAATTTGAACCAGTCGCGGGTAGGGCGAAAAATAAAAACTCATCGGATCTGCTTTATCTTCTGAATATTGATGCCTTTGGATGTTAGAAGATCCCACAGAGCGGAGACGGCTGAATTGGGGGGGGTCTCGGGGGCTATTTTGAAGAAATCAATTTGGTCATATTTTGGAAAATTTGAACCAGTCGCGGGTAGGGCGAAAAATAAAAACTCATCGGATCTGCTTTATCTTCTGAATATTGATGCCTTTGGATGTTAGAAGATCCCACAGAGCGGAGACGGCTGAATTGGGGGGGGTCTCGGGGGCTATTTTGAAGAAATCAATTTGGTCATATTTTGGAAAATTTGAACCAGTCGCGGGTAGGGCGAAAAATAAAAACTCATCGGATCTGCTTTATCTTCTGAATATTGATGCCTTTGGATGTTAGAAGATCCCACAGAGCGGAGACGGCTGAATTGGGGGGGGTCTCGGGGGCTATTTTGAAGAAATCAATTTGGTCATATTTTGGAAAATTTGAACCAGTCGCGGGTAGGGCGAAAAATAAAAACTCATCGGATCTGCTTTATCTTCTGAATATTGATGCCTTTGGATGTTAGAAGATCCCACAGAGCGGAGACGGCTGAATTGGGGGGGGTCTCGGGGGCTATTTTGAAGAAATCAATTTGGTCATATTTTGGAAAATTTGAACCAGTCGCGGGTAGGGCGAAAAATAAAAACTCATCGGATCTGCTTTATCTTCTGAATATTGATGCCTTTGGATGTTAGAAGATCCCACAGAGCGGAGACGGCTGAATTGGGGGGGGTCTCGGGGGCTATTTTGAAGAAATCAATTTGGTCATATTTTGGAAAATTTGAACCAGTCGCGGGTAGGGCGAAAAATAAAAACTCATCGGATCTGCTTTATCTTCTGAATATTGATGCCTTTGGATGTTAGAAGATCCCACAGAGCGGAGACGGCTGAATTGGGGGGGGTCTCGGGGGCTATTTTGAAGAAATCAATTTGGTCATATTTTGGAAAATTTGAACCAGTCGCGGGTAGGGCGAAAAATAAAAACTCATCGGATCTGCTTTATCTTCTGAATATTGATGCCTTTGGATGGCAAGAAATCAATTTGGTCATATTTTGGAAAATTTGAACCAGTCGCGGGTAGGGCGAAAAATAAAAACTCATCGGATCTGCTTTATCTTCTGAATATTGATGCCTTTGGATGTTAGAAGATCCCACAGAGCGGAGACGGCTGAATTGGGGGGGGTCTCGGGGGCTATTTTGAAGAAATCAATTTGGTCATATTTTGGAAAATTTGAACCAGTCGCGGGTAGGGCGAAAAATAAAAACTCATCGGATCTGCTTTATCTTCTGAATATTGATGCCTTTGGATGTTAGAAGATCCCACAGAGCGGAGACGGCTGAATTGGGGGGGGTCTCGGGGGCTATTTTGAAGAAATCAATTTGGTCATATTTGGAAAATTTGAACCAGTCGCGGGTAGGGCGAAAAATAAAAACTCATCGGATCTGCTTTATCTTCTGAATATTGATGCCTTTGGATGTTAGAAGATCCCACAGAGCGGAGACGGCTGAATTGGGGGGGGTCTCGGGGGCTATTTTGAAGAAATCAATTTGGTCATATTTTGGAAAATTTGAACCAGTCGCGGGTAGGGCGAAAAATAAAAACTCATCGGATCTGCTTTATCTTCTGAATATTGATGCCTTTGGATGTTAGAAGATCCCACAGAGCGGAGACGGCTGAATTGGGGGGGGTCTCGGGGGCTATTTTGAAGAAATCAATTTGGTCATATTTTGGAAAATTTGAACCAGTCGCGGGTAGGGCGAAAATAAAAACTCATCGGATCTGCTTTATCTTCTGAATATTGATGCCTTTGGATGTTAGAAGATCCCACAGAGCGGAGACGGCTGAATTGGGGGGGGTCTCGGGGGCTATTTTGAAGAAATCAATTTGGTCATATTTTGGAAAATTTGAACCAGTCGCGGGTAGGGCGAAAATAAAAACTCATCGGATCTGCTTTATCTTCTGAATATTGATGCCTTTGGATGTTAGAAGATCCCACAGAGCGGAGACGGCTGAATTGGGGGGGGTCTCGGGGGCTATTTTGAAGAAATCAATTTGGTCATATTTTGGAAAATTTGAACCAGTCGCGGGTAGGGCGAAAATAAAACTCATCGGATCTGCTTTATCTTCTGAATATTGATGCCTTTGGATGTTAGAAGATCCCACAGAGCGGAGACGGCTGAATTGGGGGGGTCTCGGGGGCTATTTTGTCGCGGGTAGGGCGAAAATAAAAACTCATCGATCTGCTTTATCTTCTGAATATTGATGCCTTTGGATGTTAGAAGATCCCACAGAGCGGAGACGGCTGAATTGGGGGGGTCTCGGGGGCTATTTTGAAGAAATCAATTTGGTCATATTTTGGAAAATTTGAACCAGTCGCGGGTAGGGCGAAAAATAAAAACTCATCGGATCTGCTTTATCTTCTGAATATTGATGCCTTTGGATGTTAGAAGATCCCACAGAGCGGAGACGGCTGAATTGGGGGGGGTCTCGGGGGCTATTTTGAAGAAATCAATTTGGTCATATTTTGGAAAATTTGAACCAGTCGCGGTAGGGCGAAAAATAAAAACTCATCGGATCTGCTTTATCTTCTGAATATTGATGCCTTTGGATGTTAGAAGATCCCACAGAGCGGAGACGGCTGAATTGGGGGGGGTCTCGGGGGCTATTTTGAAGAAATCAATTTGGTCATATTTTGGAAAATTTGAACCAGTCGCGGGTAGGGCGAAAAATAAAAACTCATCGGATCTGCTTTATCTTCTGAATATTGATGCCTTTGGATGTTAGAAGATCCCACAGAGCGGAGACGGCTGAATTGGGGGGGAAAACTCATCGGATCTGCTTATCTTCTGAACTTTGATGTTAGAAGATCCCACAGAGCGGAGACGGCTGAATTGGGGGGGGTCTCGGGGGCTATTTTGAAGAAATCAATTTGGTCATATTTTGGAAAATTTGAACCAGTCGCGGGTAGGGCGAAAATAAAAACTCATCGGA
>NW_026974406.1:0-28580 GCF_037042905.1 Lytechinus pictus | reverse complement strand
TAGGCATGATCATGGAAAAAAGTATTGATGCGGGTCTATATTCGTGTGTTTATGAATGCATGCATAGAGTTATAAATAAATACTGAATAAGGGGAGTCGGGGGACACAGGAGGCAAAGAAAGTCCACACTAGCATGTTTGAGAAGGCAGGAGTAAGGAGGGGGGGGTGGTGTCTTGATTATTCATTCACACATGATGCCCCTTTTCCTCAATTTCTTTTACCTATAACTTCGGCACCCCATTGGTGTCTTCACTCACGCAGTGCCGTTATGAACAGCGCCACCTTCCGATAAAAATAAATGACGGCACCCTATCACGCTTCGCGCGTTATGACAATAGAACAACCCAACTGACCAATCACAAGAGCTCTGCGGACGGCGCCGTCGGGTTTGGGATCTCGCGTTGCTCATATAAATAGCGATCATTTTTCAGCAGCAGTCACTCATCTCGTTTTCTACGTTCGATTCGCAGACTTACCATCAGACAAGTAACCAACCATGGCACGCACGAAGCAGACGGCTCGCAAATCTACCGGAGGGAAGGCTCCCCGAAAGCAGTTGGCAACCAAGGCGGCCAGGAAGAGTGCTCCAGCCACCGGAGGCGTTAAAAAAACCACATAGGTACAGGCCTGGAACTGTCGCCCTGAGAGAGATCCGCCGCTACCAGAAAAGCACCGAGCTTCTGATCCGAAAACTCCCATTCCAGCGGCTAGTGAGGGAGATTGCCCAGGACTTCAAAACAGAGCTCCGCTTCCAGAGTTCCGCCGTGATGGCCCTTCAAGAAGCTAGCGAGGCCTATCTGGTCGGGCTATTTGAAGATACCAACCTGTGCGCCATCCATGCCAAGAGAGTTACCATCATGCCGAAAGATATCCAGCTGGCCCGTCGAATCCGCGGAGAACGCGCCTAGAGCGCCAATGCACTACAGCCTGTATGGCATTCCAAAACGGCTCTTTTCAGAGCCACCATAACATCACGAAAGAATCACTGCTATAATATATATTAATACGATATGTAATATATAAATAATAAATAGAAATACAGAATCCTTTTGATAATTGATATATACAATAGAAACAATGCACATTTTACATAATACTGGGCCGTGATATAAGGTCGGGATTTTTTAATTACATATAGAAAGTTCATTAGAGGGAGCGGGAGAAAGGGGGGGGGGGGGTAATTACCTGTATTTGATGAAGAGTGAGTGCGTATGTCACATGCCACTGTCCATATATTGCCGTGCCTTGCACCATGACACCCTCTTCCCCTCTGTTCCTATTGAAATTAGAGGAAAAAAAATAAACCATTGATAAAATCACAGGAACAGTCCATACGTAGTTTTAATCATTTTTTTTCAAATAAAAGAAATGGGGAATCGCCAGGTTTTCCTTTCTGTTATTTGAATGTAGGATTTATATAGGTTAGTCGGTATACTTTTCCTAATAAATATATTATATGGAGTACATAATCATTTCTTTTTTCAAGTGGGTTTCTTTGTAATTTTTTTAAAATAAGAATTCACTTGTCATTCTGTTATTAGAATATAAAATACATGTATTCGCTAATTCTATCGTATTTTACTCAGATCCTATGCAGCAATATTGCAACATAGTCACGAGCTTCTAAATTGAGTTGCGTGCTCGATTATTTCATATCAAATGTTGGTGTGCACGTCATCATTTTTTTCAAGAAAATGAAATAAGTGGTGCACGTGGAGGAGGAGGTTTAAATTGGGTTCCTCAGTCGATTAGTGGTGCACGTGAGGGAGTATGGTTAGCTAAAGTACAAAATGAGAATGAATGCGTCGCATGATGGCAGCATTCACGATATTCATTTTTTTAGGCGCCCGGACCACGGACAGCGGTCAGCGTACCGCTGATTGGTTGATAGTCACAATAGCCCGGCGGTCAACGCGAACGCCACATCGCGTATAAAAAGGCAGAAAAAAGCAGTGAGTAGTCATTACACAAATGCACATTGCTCCGGTCTAATCTTCAATTCGCTGTCGTCTCATCTCATTAATAAAACATCATGTCTGGAAGAGGAAAGAGTGGAAAGGCACGAACCAAGGCAAAGACTCGCTCATCCCGTGCTGGTCTTCAGTTCCCAGTGGGACGTGTTCACCGATTTCTTCGCAAGGGCAGTTATGCACAGAGGGTAGGCGCTGGAGCACCCGTCTACATGGCTGCAGTACTGGAGTACCTGACTGCCGAAATCTTGGAACTCGCCGCAATGCTGCTCGTGACAACAAGAAGTCAAGGATCATCCCTCGTCACCTTCAGCTCGCCGTACGCAACGACGAGGAACTGAACAAACTATTGGGTGGTGTGACAATCGCCCAAGGTGGTGTACTGCCAAACATCCAAGCCGTGTTGCTTCCAAAGAAGACTGCAAAATCAAGCTAGCTTGCTTCTACAAAACCAAACCAAACAACGGCCCTTTTAAGGGCCACTAATTATTCACGAAAGAATCTTGTTGTTTTTTATGTAAAATAAAGTTCCCCGATATCAAAATGTCCACATGGTCGAACACCCCCCCCCCCCTCTCTCTCTCTCCCTCTCTCTCTATCTATCCCTCTGTCTCTTACTGGCTCTATACAAATAATAAGGTAAATAACGCAAAAATGGTTAACGAGACCTCAGTGAGGCTCAAGAAGTAAACGTAAAAAATGAAATGAAATGAAACGATTCTTACAAATCTGGCAATATGAAATTTGAAAAAAATGGGAGGGGTGTGGTCGAAGATGAAATAGTAGAAGTAGTAGAAGCAGTAGTAGTATACCAAAGTCAAGAAGTAACAAAAAAAAGTTTTGGAATGGCAAAACTTGTACCATTATTCAGATTACAATATATTATGTCGCAGATTGTTGTTGTCGTCGAGCGCCCCCTTGTGGCGAAATTTTCCTTGTCTCGGTGTTCTGCATGGCGTTATATTGAGAAGCTGTAGTTACTATGCTATACAATACTGGATAAAGATTTTTAATGTATTCATATACGTGTGTTTTAAAGTGGGTACGACGAAAAATATAGAAATAAATAGCGTTTAGAAATTCGAGTTTGTCTTCGAATAGGGAAATGACAGAAGCGGCAATGATGATGATGACGATGATGATAACAATGATAATAATAAATAATAATAATGATGATGATAATAACAATAAGAAGAAGAAGAAAAGAAGAAGACGAAGAAAAAGAAGAAGAAGACGAAGAAAAAGAAGAAGAAAAAGAATAAGAAAAGAAGAAGAAGGAGAAGAAGAAGAAAAAAAAAGAAGAAGACTCTTTTTTGAGTGAAGCTAGTGAAGCGGGCGACACAGTGGTGGTGGTGCTGGCAACCTGGGGAGGTTTCCTACCACGTACGCAACCATGACGTATAATGATGATTTCTCGGGGAAGGGGACACTTGTTTTGTTTACACCGCAACTGTAAATACGTATACCAAGATGGCTGAGAAGGATACCAAGAAGGCTCCTAAGAAGAAACCAGCGACCCATCCGCCTGCTGCTGAGATGGTTATGACAGCAATCAGCGAATTGAAGGAGCGGAATGGATCTTCGCTCCAGGCAATCAAGAAGTACATCGAGCAGAACTTCGATGTCCAGATGGACCGACAGCTCATATTCATCAAGAAGGCTCTAAAGGCTGGTGTGGAGAAGGGCAAACTTACGCAGACGAAGGGTAAAGGTGCTTCGGGGTCATTCAAGTTGAATGTGCAAGCAGCCAAGGCACAAGCAGCGGAGAAGGCCAAGAAGGAGAAAGAGAGAGCCAAACAGCAAGCACAGCGGGAGAAGGAAAAGGCGAAATCTGCAGCCCAGAAGGAGAAGAAGCAGAAGGCAGCCGCCGCTAAGAAGGCAAAGGCAGCACCAAAGAAAGTGAAGAAGCCTGCAAAGAAGACTAAGACCACTGAGAAGAAAGAAAAGAAAAAGACACCAAAGAAGAAAGTCCCTGCCAAGAAGTCGACACCCAAGAAGGCAGTAACCAAGAAGCCAAAGGCTTCGAACCCCAAGAAACCCGCAGCAAAGAAAGTAGCGGCAAAGAAATCCAAGTGATTTCTGCATAGCCACTTTCCAGTGCCAACAAAACGGCTCTTTTCAGAGCCACCAAATTTCCAAGAAAGAATACCTGTCTGTATGAAAAAAAATAATATAAAGAAATATTCTTATAGCATTGTCCATATTGTGGCAATCCTATGGTATAAACCTTAAAAAATGATGAAATGTGAGGATTGTGTATTCATTCAAATTATAAAGTAGCCACGGAATTATGAAATGTAACATTATAAGAAGAATGAAAAAGAAGGGGGTGTTTAAATGGTGGGCGGGATGTGAATGACATATAAAGGTATGAAAATGTATATGTACTAACTATCTATAAAAATTACATAATAGGAAACAATATATATATATATATATATATATGAATAAAATCGAAGAGACAGAATCAAAGGTCAAAATGAAGAAAACGAAATATATGCAAGTGCAAAGAATATGAGGGGGTCGGTATTACTGGAGGATTTAAAATGCATACATTTGAAATATTGCCTTATATTCGAGTACTATGTACAATGTCTTCCGAAAATTATGCGATTTTTTCCCCCCGAAGGATCATTATTCCGTGCGTTTTCAGGGCGGGGACTCTTTTCAGAAATTATATCGGCGTCGGCACAAGGGGGCGCTCTGAATTCGCCGGCGGGTCGGCGCGGTGACGAATTTCGTCACCCACGTCCGCAATCCGACCACAATTGCCGCTGCTCTCGCTTTTTAACTCATTCGCTCAGCGTAACATCCAGTCTTCAGTATCGTACACAACTAGCTCTCATTCATCAAGATGTCAGGTCGCGGAAAAGGAGGAAAGGGTCTCGGAAAGGGTGGTGCCAAGCGTCATCGCAAGGTTCTCCGAGACAACATCCAAGGTATCACGAAGCCTGCTATCCGCCGTCTAGCAAGAAGAGGTGGAGTCAAGAGGATCTCTGGTCTCATCTACGAAGAGACACGCGGTGTACTGAAAGTCTTCTTGGAGAATGTCATCCGTGATGCCGTCACCTACTGTGAGCATGCCAAGCGCAAGACTGTCACAGCCATGGACGTGGTCTATGCACTAAAGAGGCAGGGCCGTACTCTGTACGGTTTCGGCGGCTAATCTAACCATATGGTTATGACTACAAATAACGGCTCTTTTCAGAGCCACCACATGAGCAAGAAAGAATGCTGTTGATTTTAATTAATGACTAGATAATGATATAAATTAATCCGAGATTAAATGAATTTTATCTTTGCGTATATTGCAATGTAGGTCAAGAATGATTAGGGGATAATTTCAGATATTTATATGAATAATTTCAGATATTCATATACATGGTAATATATAAAAATATAAAATATCATGTACCAGTGAATACTAAATAACTTACAAACAGCACTATCATCATATTGCCTTAAACCGAGTGCGATTCACACGTAGCTAGCCAAAGAGGTGCGGGTCAGATTCAGAGTTGTGGTACGGTTTCGTTTTTTTTTAATAGCAATTATATAGGAATATTTACAACATTTGAACGAAAAGAAGAGTTCCATTACATAGCAACAAGATGCAAAAAATGTTGTTTTTTGTCATGACCAATGACGAACAAAAATATATTATTCATAGATCGCTGCAATATAACCTTGGTGAACTGTATACTTCGTAATGATCATAAGCAAGAAATATAAACAACACGGCAGCGATAAAAAATGTATGCATCATATGCGTTATAATGTAATTAAACGACTATGATATAAACGATAACTAGTGTAAAGTCTCGATTTCTTTCAAGTAATCGAACGGCCGTGGATATACTTGGGATAGGGCGAGGTAGGTAGAGAAAAGAGATTGGGTGACAGACGGAGAGAGAGTGAACATTTTTTTTACAGGAAAATGTTAGCCTTCGCCCCTGGTTATCTATCCAGGTCGCTGTTAAGTCAGATTTTGCCAACTAAAAAAAAAACGGCGTAAACTTCTTATTCTAGTTTAAGAAAATCCAGATCATTAGGCGTGGTTTTTTCGATTTAATTAAAATCAGGTACTTTTCAACGAGAGTTTGTGCCGTTAATTAGGAATAAGGAATATTTATCTTTATAGAGGAACATTTACAATAAAGATGAATTTGTATTTTGACAGGTTCGCAGGGAGGCATTTTTTGGTATGTCTTGATGAAGTAAATTGATAAGTAAAAATGGAAAAAAATATCACCATTTTCAATTTTCACGATACCCAGTTAAAAACCAGGTCATTATTTTGTGCAACTTTACCAGGAAAGGGAACAATTTTAATTCCACCGATAAAAATTGTACAAGTTGTAACGACATATCGCCACTTGCCGTCAGTGGGCCTATTACATCACAACAAGTCGTCGCTTTCGTCTCCATCATCATAATTGTACTCTTTTCTATGTGGATATTGATTAAAAAACATATAGATTTCGCTCAGCATAGAGTTTAGCATATGTAATAAACTGGGATGTTGTCCTGTTTTCGAAAGAGTTTTTACTGATCCCTAAAGTCGGTCAAAACAAAATAAGAAGAAAATAGAATCACCACACTAATTGCTCACTTACAATACTCTGTCGCCATCTCTCGACCAGGGGCAGTACAGGCGCCAATTGGCCAATGAATGAAAGACCGGGGCTCATTTGCATACGGACCGAACCGCGCCGCACCCGGACGCGGTGTATAAATAGGGCTATTGGGACGGTGCACTCGCATTAGCAACAGAATATCTGATCGACGCACACGTTTCGCTACATTCTTCACATACCAGCTTACATTCATCATGGCTCCAACAGGTCAAGTTGCCAAGAAAGGTTCCAAGAAAGCAGTCAAGGCGCCCCGGCCCAGCGGTGGCAAGAAAAGGCACAGGAAAAGGAAGGAGAGCTACGGAATCTACATCTACAAGGTCCTCAAGCAGGTTCACCCCGATACTGGAATCTCTAGCCGGGCCATGACGATCATGAACAGCTTCGTCAACGACATCTTTGAGCGAATTGCCGGCGAATCTTCTCGGCTGGCCAAATACAACAAGAAGTCAACCATCAGCAGTCGTGAGATCCAGACCGCTGTCCGCCTACTTCTTCCAGGGGAGCTTGCTAAGCACGCCGTGAGTGAGGGCACCAAAGCGGTGACGAAGTATACCACATCTAAATAGAGAGAGTTCTACTCTCTGTACAAACAACGGCCCTTTTCAGGGCCACACAAATATTCAAGAAAGAATGCATTATGTAGTATAAGCATTATGATAAGCATTATGATAATAAATAAGCGTAAATAAGGAATAAATAAGCATATGAATGAACGGTGGAATATATTAAACAAATAATATTAAAATAAGATGCAATAAAATGCAATAACTTAAATAAATTAAAATAAGATGCAATAAAATGCAATAACTTAAATAAATTAAAATAAAATGCAATAACTAAAAGGGTGCCGATGATTAGGCATGATCATGGAAAAAAGTATTGATGCGGGTCTATATTCGTGTGTTTATGAATGCATGCATAGAGTTATAAATAAATACTGAATAAGGGGAGTCGGGGGACACAGGAGGCAAAGAAAGTCCACACTAGCATGTTTGAGAAGGCAGGAGTAAGGAGGGGGGGGTGGTGTCTTGATTATTCATTCACACATGATGCCCCTTTTCCTCAATTTCTTTTACCTATAACTTCGGCACCCCATTGGTGTCTTCACTCACGCAGTGCCGTTATGAACAGCGCCACCTTCCGATAAAAATAAATGACGGCACCCTATCACGCTTCGCGCGTTATGACAATAGAACAACCCAACTGACCAATCACAAGAGCTCTGCGGACGGCGCCGTCGGGTTTGGGATCTCGCGTTGCTCATATAAATAGCGATCATTTTTCAGCAGCAGTCACTCATCTCGTTTTCTACGTTCGATTCGCAGACTTACCATCAGACAAGTAACCAACCATGGCACGCACGAAGCAGACGGCTCGCAAATCTACCGGAGGGAAGGCTCCCGAAAGCAGTTGGCAACCAAGGCGGCCAGGAAGAGTGCTCCAGCCACCGGAGGCGTTAAAAAACCACATAGGTACAGGCCTGGAACTGTCGCCCTGAGAGAGATCCGCCGCTACCAGAAAAGCACCGAGCTTCTGATCCGAAAACTCCCATTCCAGCGGCTAGTGAGGGAGATTGCCCAGGACTTCAAAACAGAGCTCCGCTTCCAGAGTTCCGCCGTGATGGCCCTTCAAGAAAGCTAGCGAGGCCTATCTGGTCGGGCTATTTGAAGATACCAACCTGTGCGCCATCCATGCCAAGAGAGTTACCATCATGCCGAAAGATATCCAGCTGGCCCGTCGAATCCGCGGAGAACGCGCCTAGAGCGCCAATGCACTACAGCCTGTATGGCATTCCAAAACGGCTCTTTTCAGAGCCACCATAACATCACGAAAGAATCACTGCTATAATATATATTAATACGATATGTAATATATAAATAATAAATAGAAATACAGAATCCTTTTGATAATTGATATATACAATAGAAACAATGCACATTTTACATAATACTGGGCCGTGATATAAGGTCGGGATTTTTTAATTACATATAGAAAGTTCATTAGAGGGAGCGGGAGAAAGGGGGGGGGGGTAATTACCTGTATTTGATGAAGAGTGAGTGCGTATGTCACATGCCACTGTCCATATATTGCCGTGCCTTGCACCATGACACCCTCTTCCCCTCTGTTCCTATTGAAATTAGAGGAAAAAAATAAACCATTGATAAAATCACAGGAACAGTCCATACGTAGTTTTAATCATTTTTTTTCAAATAAAAGAAATGGGGAATCGCCAGGTTTTCCTTTCTGTTATTTGAATGTAGGATTTATATAGGTTAGTCGGTATACTTTTCCTAATAAATATATTATATGGAGTACATAATCATTTCTTTTTTCAAGTGGGTTTCTTTGTAATTTTTTTAAAATAAGAATTCACTTGTCATTCTGTTATTAGAATATAAAATACATGTATTCGCTAATTCTATCGTATTTTACTCAGATCCTATGCAGCAATATTGCAACATAGTCACGAGCTTCTAAATTGAGTTGCGTGCTCGATTATTTCATATCAAATGTTGGTGTGCACGTCATCATTTTTTTTCAAGAAAATGAAATAAGTGGTGCACGTGGAGGAGGAGGTTTAAATTGGGTTCCTCAGTCGATTAGTGGTGCACGTGAGGGAGTATGGTTAGCTAAAGTACAAAATGAGAATGAATGCGTCGCATGATGGCAGCATTCACGATATTCATTTTTTTTAGGCGCCCGGACCACGGACAGCGGTCAGCGTACCGCTGATTGGTTGATAGTCACAATAGCCCGGCGGTCAACGCGAACGCCACATCGCGTATAAAAAGGCAGAAAAAGCAGTGAGTAGTCATTACACAAATGCACATTGCTCCGGTCTAATCTTCAATTCGCTGTCGTCTCATCTCATTAATAAAACATCATGTCTGGAAGAGGAAAGAGTGGAAAGGCACGAACCAAGGCAAAGACTCGCTCATCCCGTGCTGGTCTTCAGTTCCCAGTGGGACGTGTTCACCGATTTCTTCGCAAGGGCAGTTATGCACAGAGGGTAGGCGCTGGAGCACCCGTCTACATGGCTGCAGTACTGGAGTACCTGACTGCCGAAATCTTGGAACTCGCCGGCAATGCTGCTCGTGACAACAAGAAGTCAAGGATCATCCCTCGTCACCTTCAGCTCGCCGTACGCAACGACGAGGAACTGAACAAACTATTGGGTGGTGTGACAATCGCCCAAGGTGGTGTACTGCCAAACATCCAAGCCGTGTTGCTTCCAAAGAAGACTGCAAAATCAAGCTAGCTTGCTTCTACAAAACCAAACCAAACAACGGCCCTTTTAAGGGCCACTAATTATTCACGAAAGAATCTTGTTGTTTTTTATGTAAAATAAAGTTCCCCGATATCAAAATGTCCACATGGTCGAACACCCCCCCCCCCTCTCTCTCTCTCCCTCTCTCTCTATCTATCCCTCTGTCTCTTACTGGCTCTATACAAATAATAAGGTAAATAACGCAAAAATGGTTAACGAGACCTCAGTGAGGCTCAAGAAGTAAACGTAAAAAATGAAATGAAATGAAACGATTCTTACAAATCTGGCAATATGAAATTTGAAAAAAATGGGAGGGGTGTGGTCGAAGATGAAATAGTAGAAGTAGTAGAAGCAGTAGTAGTATACCAAAGTCAAGAAGTAACAAAAAAAAGTTTTGGAATGGCAAAACTTGTACCATTATTCAGATTACAATATATTATGTCGCAGATTGTTGTTGTCGTCGAGCGCCCCCTTGTGGCGAAATTTTCCTTGTCTCGGTGTTCTGCATGGCGTTATATTGAGAAGCTGTAGTTACTATGCTATACAATACTGGATAAAGATTTTTAATGTATTCATATACGTGTGTTTTAAAGTGGGTACGACGAAAAATATAGAAATAAATAGCGTTTAGAAATTCGAGTTTGTCTTCGAATAGGGAAATGACAGAAGCGGCAATGATGATGATGACGATGATGATAACAATGATAATAATAAATAATAATAATGATGATGATAATAACAATAAGAAGAAGAAGAAAAGAAGAAGACGAAGAAAAAGAAGAAGAAGACGAAGAAAAAGAAGAAGAAAAAGAATAAGAAAAGAAGAAGAAGGAGAAGAAGAAGAAAAAAAAAGAAGAAGACTCTTTTTTGAGTGAAGCTAGTGAAGGCGGGCGACACAGTGGTGGTGGTGCTGGCAACCTGGGGAGGTTTCCTACCACGTACGCAACCATGACGTATAATGATGATTTCTCGGGGAAGGGGACACTTGTTTTGTTTACACCGCAACTGTAAATACGTATACCAAGATGGCTGAGAAGGATACCAAGAAGGCTCCTAAGAAGAAACCAGCGACCCATCCGCCTGCTGCTGAGATGGTTATGACAGCAATCAGCGAATTGAAGGAGCGGAATGGATCTTCGCTCCAGGCAATCAAGAAGTACATCGAGCAGAACTTCGATGTCCAGATGGACCGACAGCTCATATTCATCAAGAAGGCTCTAAAGGCTGGTGTGGAGAAGGGCAAACTTACGCAGACGAAGGGTAAAGGTGCTTCGGGGTCATTCAAGTTGAATGTGCAAGCAGCCAAGGCACAAGCAGCGGAGAAGGCCAAGAAGGAGAAAGAGAGAGCCAAACAGCAAGCACAGCGGGAGAAGGAAAAGGCGAAATCTGCAGCCCAGAAGGAGAAGAAGCAGAAGGCAGCCGCCGCTAAGAAGGCAAAGGCAGCACCAAAGAAAGTGAAGAAGCCTGCAAAGAAGACTAAGACCACTGAGAAGAAAGAAAAGAAAAAGACACCAAAGAAGAAAGTCCCTGCCAAGAAGTCGACACCCAAGAAGGCAGTAACCAAGAAGCCAAAGGCTTCGAACCCCAAGAAACCCGCAGCAAAGAAAGTAGCGGCAAAGAAATCCAAGTGATTTCTGCATAGGCCACTTTCCAGTGCCAACAAAACGGCTCTTTTCAGAGCCACCAAATTTCCAAGAAAGAATACCTGTCTGTATGAAAAAAAATAATATAAAGAAATATTCTTATAGCATTGTCCATATTGTGGCAATCCTATGGTATAAACCTTTAAAAAATGATGAAATGTGAGGATTGTGTATTCATTCAAATTATAAAGTAGCCACGGAATTATGAAATGTAACATTATAAGAAGAATGAAAAAGAAGGGGGTGTTTAAATGGTGGGCGGGATGTGAATGACATATAAAGGTATGAAAATGTATATGTACTAACTATCTATAAAAATTACATAATAGGAAACAATATATATATATATATATATATATGAATAAAATCGAAGAGACAGAATCAAAGGTCAAAATGAAGAAAACGAAATATATGCAAGTGCAAAGAATATGAGGGGGTCGGTATTACTGGAGGATTTAAAATGCATACATTTGAAATATTGCCTTATATTCGAGTACTATGTACAATGTCTTCCGAAAATTATGCGATTTTTTCCCCCCGAAGGATCATTATTCCGTGCGTTTTCAGGGCGGGGACTCTTTTCAGAAATTATATCGGCGTCGGCACAAGGGGGCGCTCTGAATTCGCCGGCGGGTCGGCGCGGTGACGAATTTCGTCACCCACGTCCGCAATCCGACCACAATTGCCGCTGCTCTCGCTTTTTAACTCATTCGCTCAGCGTAACATCCAGTCTTCAGTATCGTACACAACTAGCTCTCATTCATCAAGATGTCAGGTCGCGGAAAAGGAGGAAAGGGTCTCGGAAAGGGTGGTGCCAAGCGTCATCGCAAGGTTCTCCGAGACAACATCCAAGGTATCACGAAGCCTGCTATCCGCCGTCTAGCAAGAAGAGGTGGAGTCAAGAGGATCTCTGGTCTCATCTACGAAGAGACACGCGGTGTACTGAAAGTCTTCTTGGAGAATGTCATCCGTGATGCCGTCACCTACTGTGAGCATGCCAAGCGCAAGACTGTCACAGCCATGGACGTGGTCTATGCACTAAAGAGGCAGGGCCGTACTCTGTACGGTTTCGGCGGCTAATCTAACCATATGGTTATGACTACAAATAAACGGCTCTTTTCAGAGCCACCACATGAGCAAGAAAGAATGCTGTTGATTTTAATTAATGACTAGATAATGATATAAATTAATCCGAGATTAAATGAATTTTATCTTTGCGTATATTGCAATGTAGGTCAAGAATGATTAGGGGATAATTTCAGATATTTATATGAATAATTTCAGATATTCATATACATGGTAATATATAAAAATATAAAATATCATGTACCAGTGAATACTAAATAACTTACAAACAGCACTATCATCATATTGCCTTAAACCGAGTGCGATTCACACGTAGCTAGCCAAAGAGGTGCGGGTCAGATTCAGAGTTGTGGTACGGTTTCGTTTTTTTTTAATAGCAATTATATAGGAATATTTACAACATTTGAACGAAAAGAAGAGTTCCATTACATAGCAACAAGATGCAAAAAATGTTGTTTTTTGTCATGACCAATGACGAACAAAAAATATATTATTCATAGATCGCTGCAATATAACCTTGGTGAACTGTATACTTCGTAATGATCATAAGCAAGAAATATAAACAACACGGCAGCGATAAAAAATGTATGCATCATATGCGTTATAATGTAATTAAACGACTATGATATAAACGATAACTAGTGTAAAGTCTCGATTTCTTTCAAGTAATCGAACGGCCGTGGATATACTTGGGATAGGGCGAGGTAGGTAGAGAAAAGAGATTGGGTGACAGACGGAGAGAGAGTGAACATTTTTTTTACAGGAAAATGTTAGCCTTCGCCCCTGGTTATCTATCCAGGTCGCTGTTAAGTCAGATTTTGCCAACTAAAAAAAAAAACGGCGTAAACTTCTTATTCTAGTTTAAGAAAATCCAGATCATTAGGCGTGGTTTTTTCGATTTAATTAAAATCAGGTACTTTTCAACGAGAGTTTGTGCCGTTAATTAGGAATAAGGAATATTTATCTTTATAGAGGAACATTTACAATAAAGATGAATTTGTATTTTGACAGGTTCGCAGGGAGGCATTTTTTGGTATGTCTTGATGAAGTAAATTGATAAGTAAAAATGGAAAAAAATATCACCATTTTCAATTTTCACGATACCCAGTTAAAAACCAGGTCATTATTTTGTGCAACTTTACCAGGAAAGGGAACAATTTTAATTCCACCCGATAAAAATTGTACAAGTTGTAACGACATATCGCCACTTGCCGTCAGTGGGCCTATTACATCACAACAAGTCGTCGCTTTCGTCTCCATCATCATAATTGTACTCTTTTCTATGTGGATATTGATTAAAAAACATATAGATTTCGCTCAGCATAGAGTTTAGCATATGTAATAAACTGGGATGTTGTCCTGTTTTCGAAAGAGTTTTTACTGATCCCTAAAGTCGGTCAAAACAAAATAAGAAGAAAATAGAATCACCACACTAATTGCTCACTTACAATACTCTGTCGCCATCTCTCGACCAGGGGCAGTACAGGCGCCAATTGGCCAATGAATGAAAGACCGGGGCTCATTTGCATACGGACCGAACCGCGCCGCACCCGGACGCGGTGTATAAATAGGGCTATTGGGACGGTGCACTCGCATTAGCAACAGAATATCTGATCGACGCACACGTTTCGCTACATTCTTCACATACCAGCTTACATTCATCATGGCTCCAACAGGTCAAGTTGCCAAGAAAGGTTCCAAGAAAGCAGTCAAGGCGCCCCGGCCCAGCGGTGGCAAGAAAAGGCACAGGAAAAGGAAGGAGAGCTACGGAATCTACATCTACAAGGTCCTCAAGCAGGTTCACCCCGATACTGGAATCTCTAGCCGGGCCATGACGATCATGAACAGCTTCGTCAACGACATCTTTGAGCGAATTGCCGGCGAATCTTCTCGGCTGGCCAAATACAACAAGAAGTCAACCATCAGCAGTCGTGAGATCCAGACCGCTGTCCGCCTACTTCTTCCAGGGGAGCTTGCTAAGCACGCCGTGAGTGAGGGCACCAAAGCGGTGACGAAGTATACCACATCTAAATAGAGAGAGTTCTACTCTCTGTACAAACAACGGCCCCTTTTCAGGGCCACACAAATATTCAAGAAAGAATGCATTATGTAGTATAAGCATTATGATAAGCATTATGATAATAAATAAGCGTAAATAAGGAATAAATAAGCATATGAATGAACGGTGGAATATATTAAACAAATAATATTAAAATAAGATGCAATAAAATGCAATAACTTAAATAAATTAAAATAAGATGCAATAAAATGCAATAACTTAAATAAATTAAAATAAAATGCAATAACTAAAAGGGTGCCGATGATTAGGCATGATCATGGAAAAAAGTATTGATGCGGGTCTATATTCGTGTGTTTATGAATGCATGCATAGAGTTATAAATAAATACTGAATAAGGGGAGTCGGGGGACACAGGAGGCAAAGAAAGTCCACACTAGCATGTTTGAGAAGGCAGGAGTAAGGAGGGGGGGGTGGTGTCTTGATTATTCATTCACACATGATGCCCTTTTCCTCAATTTCTTTTACCTATAACTTCGGCACCCCATTGGTGTCTTCACTCACGCAGTGCCGTTATGAACAGCGCCACCTTCCGATAAAAATAAATGACGGCACCCTATCACGCTTCGCGCGTTATGACAATAGAACAACCCAACTGACCAATCACAAGAGCTCTGCGGACGGCGCCGTCGGGTTTGGGATCTCGCGTTGCTCATATAAATAGCGATCATTTTTCAGCAGCAGTCACTCATCTCGTTTTCTACGTTCGATTCGCAGACTTACCATCAGACAAGTAACCAACCATGGCACGCACGAAGCAGACGGCTCGCAAATCTACCGGAGGGAAGGCTCCCGAAAGCAGTTGGCAACCAAGGCGGCCAGGAAGAGTGCTCCAGCCACCGGAGGCGTTAAAAAACCACATAGGTACAGGCCTGGAACTGTCGCCCTGAGAGAGATCCGCCGCTACCAGAAAAGCACCGAGCTTCTGATCCGAAAACTCCCATTCCAGCGGCTAGTGAGGGAGATTGCCCAGGACTTCAAAACAGAGCTCCGCTTCCAGAGTTCCGCCGTGATGGCCCTTCAAGAAGCTAGCGAGGCCTATCTGGTCGGGCTATTTGAAGATACCAACCTGTGCGCCATCCATGCCAAGAGAGTTACCATCATGCCGAAAGATATCCAGCTGGCCCGTCGAATCCGCGGAGAACGCGCCTAGAGCGCCAATGCACTACAGCCTGTATGGCATTCCAAAACGGCTCTTTTCAGAGCCACCATAACATCACGAAAGAATCACTGCTATAATATATATTAATACGATATGTAATATATAAATAATAAATAGAAATACAGAATCCTTTTGATAATTGATATATACAATAGAAACAATGCACATTTTACATAATACTGGGCCGTGATATAAGGTCGGGATTTTTTAATTACATATAGAAAGTTCATTAGAGGGAGCGGGAGAAAGGGGGGGGGGGGGTAATTACCTGTATTTGATGAAGAGTGAGTGCGTATGTCACATGCCACTGTCCATATATTGCCGTGCCTTGCACCATGACACCCTCTTCCCCTCTGTTCCTATTGAAATTAGAGGAAAAAAATAAACCATTGATAAAATCACAGGAACAGTCCATACGTAGTTTTAATCATTTTTTTTTCAAATAAAAGAAATGGGGAATCGCCAGGTTTTCCTTTCTGTTATTTGAATGTAGGATTTATATAGGTTAGTCGGTATACTTTTCCTAATAAATATATTATATGGAGTACATAATCATTTCTTTTTTCAAGTGGGTTTCTTTGTAATTTTTTTTAAAATAAGAATTCACTTGTCATTCTGTTATTAGAATATAAAATACATGTATTCGCTAATTCTATCGTATTTTACTCAGATCCTATGCAGCAATATTGCAACATAGTCACGAGCTTCTAAATTGAGTTGCGTGCTCGATTATTTCATATCAAATGTTGGTGTGCACGTCATCATTTTTTTCAAAGAAAATGAAATAAGTGGTGCACGTGGAGGAGGAGGTTTAAATTGGGTTCCTCAGTCGATTAGTGGTGCACGTGAGGGAGTATGGTTAGCTAAAGTACAAAATGAGAATGAATGCGTCGCATGATGGCAGCATTCACGATATTCATTTTTTTTAGGCGCCCGGACCACGGACAGCGGTCAGCGTACCGCTGATTGGTTGATAGTCACAATAGCCCGGCGGTCAACGCGAACGCCACATCGCGTATAAAAAGGCAGAAAAAAGCAGTGAGTAGTCATTACACAAATGCACATTGCTCCGGTCTAATCTTCAATTCGCTGTCGTCTCATCTCATTAATAAAACATCATGTCTGGAAGAGGAAAGAGTGGAAAGGCACGAACCAAGGCAAAGACTCGCTCATCCCGTGCTGGTCTTCAGTTCCCAGTGGGACGTGTTCACCGATTTCTTCGCAAGGGCAGTTATGCACAGAGGGTAGGCGCTGGAGCACCCGTCTACATGGCTGCAGTACTGGAGTACCTGACTGCCGAAATCTTGGAACTCGCCGGCAATGCTGCTCGTGACAACAAGAAGTCAAGGATCATCCCTCGTCACCTTCAGCTCGCCGTACGCAACGACGAGGAACTGAACAAACTATTGGGTGGTGTGACAATCGCCCAAGGTGGTGTACTGCCAAACATCCAAGCCGTGTTGCTTCCAAAGAAGACTGCAAAATCAGCTAGCTTGCTTCTACAAAACCAAACCAAACAACGGCCCTTTTAAGGGCCACTAATTATTCACGAAAGAATCTTGTTGTTTTTTATGTAAAATAAAGTTCCCCGATATCAAAATGATCCACATGGTCGAACACCCCCCCCCCCCTCTCTCTCTCTCCCTCTCTCTCTATCTATCCCTCTGTCTCTTACTGGCTCTATACAAATAATAAGGTAAATAACGCAAAAATGGTTAACGAGACCTCAGTGAGGCTCAAGAAGTAAACGTAATGAAATGAAATGAAAACGATTCTTACAAATCTGGCAATATGAAATTTGAAAAAATGGGAGGGGTGTGGTCGAAGATGAAATAGTAGAAGTAGTAGAAGCATTAGTAGTATACCAAAGTCAAGAAGTAACAAAAAAAAGTTTTGGAATGGCAAAACTTGTACCATTATTCAGATTACAATATATTATGTCGCAGATTGTTGTTGTCGTCGAGCGCCCCCCTTGTGGCGAAATTTTCCTTGTCTCGGTGTTCTGCATGGCGTTATATTGAGAAGCTGTAGTTACTATGCTATACAATACTGGATAAAGATTTTTAATGTATTCATATAAGTGTGTTTTAAAGTGGGTACGACGAAAAATATAGAAATAAATAGCGTTTAGAAATTCGAGTTTGTCTTCGAATAGGGAAATGACAGAAGCGGCAATGATGATGATGACGATGATGATAACAATGATAATAATAAATAATAATAATGATGATGATATTAACAATAAGAAGAAGAAGAAAAGAAGAAGACGAAGAAAAAGAAGAAGAAGACGAAGAAAAAGAAGAAGAAAAAGAATAAGAAAAGAAGAAGAAGGAGAAGAAGAAGAAAAAAAAAGAAGAAGACTCTTTTTGAGTGAAGCTAGTGAAGCGGGCGACACAGTGGTGGTGGTGCTGGCAACCTGGGGAGGTTTCCTACCACGTACGCAACCATGACGTATAATGATGATTTCTCGGGGAAGGGGACCACTTGTTTTGTTTACACCGCAACTGTAAATACGTATACCAAGATGGCTGAGAAGGATACCAAGAAGGCTCCTAAGAAGAAACCAGCGACCCATCCGCCTGCTGCTGAGATGGTTATGACAGCAATCAGGCGAATTGAAGAGCGGAATGGATCTTCGCTCCAGGCAATCAAGAAGTACATCGAGCTGAACTTTCGATGTCCAGATGGACCGACAGCTCATATTCATCAAGAAGGCTCTAAAGGCTGGTGTGGAGAAGGCAAACTTACGCAGACGAAGGTAAAGGTGCTTCGGGTCATTCAAGTTGAATGTGCAAGCAGCCAAGGCACAAGCAGCGGAGAAGGCCAAGAAGGAGAAAAGAGAAGAGCCAAACAGCAAGCACAGCGGGAGAAGGAAAAGGCGAAATCTGCAGCCCAGAAGGAGAAGAAGCAGAAGGCAGCCGCCGCTAAGAAGGCAAAGGCAGCACCAAAGAAAGTGAAGAAGCCTGCAAAGAAGACTAAGACCACTGAGAAGAAAGAAAAGAAAAAGACACCAAAGAAGAAAGTCCCTGCCAAGAAGTCGACACCCAAGAAGGCAGTAACCAAGAAGCCAAAGGCTTCGAACCCCAAGAAACCCGCAGCAAAGAAAGTAGCGGCAAAGAAATCCAAGTGATTTCTGCATAGCCACTTTCCAGTGCCAACAAAACGGCTCTTTTCAGAGCCACCAAATTTCCAAGAAAGAATACCTGTCTGTATGAAAAAAATAATATAAAGAAATATTCTTATAGCATTGTCCATATTGTGGCAATCCTATGGTATAAACCTTAAAAAATGATGAAATGTGAGGATTGTGTATTCATTCAAATTATAAAGTAGCCACGGAATTATGAAATGTAACATTATAAGAAGAATGAAAAAGAAGGGGGTGTTTAAATGGTGGGCGGGATGTGAATGACATATAAAGGTATGAAAATGTATATGTACTAACTATCTATAAAAATTACATAATAGGAAACAATATATATATATATATATATATATGAATAAAATCGAAGAGACAGAATCAAAGGTCAAAATGAAGAAAACGAAATATATGCAAGTGCAAAGAATATGAGGGGGTCGGTATTACTGGAGGATTTAAAATGCATACATTTGAAATATTGCCTTATATTCGAGTACTATGTACAATGTCTTCCGAAAATTATGCGATTTTTTCCCCCCGAAGGATCATTATTCCGTGCGTTTTCAGGGCGGGGACTCTTTTCAGAAATTATATCGGCGTCGGCACAAGGGGGCGCTCTGAATTCGCCGGCGGGTCGGCGCGGTGACGAATTTCGTCACCCACGTCCGCAATCCGACCACAATTGCCGCTGCTCTCGCTTTTTAACTCATTCGCTCAGCGTAACATCCAGTCTTCAGTATCGTACACAACTAGCTCTCATTCATCAAGATGTCAGGTCGCGGAAAAGGAGGAAAGGGTCTCGGAAAGGGTGGTGCCAAGCGTCATCGCAAGGTTCTCCGAGACAACATCCAAGGTATCACGAAGCCTGCTATCCGCCGTCTAGCAAGAAGAGGTGGAGTCAAGAGGATCTCTGGTCTCATCTACGAAGAGACACGCGGTGTACTGAAAGTCTTCTTGGAGAATGTCATCCGTGATGCCGTCACCTACTGTGAGCATGCCAAGCGCAAGACTGTCACAGCCATGGACGTGGTCTATGCACTAAAGAGGCAGGGCCGTACTCTGTACGGTTTCGGCGGCTAATCTAACCATATGGTTATGACTACAAATAACGGCTCTTTTCAGAGCCACCACATGAGCAAGAAAGAATGCTGTTGATTTTAATTAATGACTAGATAATGATATAAATTAATCCGAGATTAAATGAATTTTATCTTTGCGTATATTGCAATGTAGGTCAAGAATGATTAGGGGATAATTTCAGATATTTATATGAATAATTTCAGATATTCATATACATGGTAATATATAAAAATATAAAATATCATGTACCAGTGAATACTAAATAACTTACAAACAGCACTATCATCATATTGCCTTAAACCGAGTGCGATTCACACGTAGCTAGCCAAAGAGGTGCGGGTCAGATTCAGAGTTGTGGTACGGTTTCGTTTTTTTTTAATAGCAATTATATAGGAATATTTACAACATTTGAACGAAAAGAAGAGTTCCATTACATAGCAACAAGATGCAAAAAATGTTGTTTTTTGTCATGACCAATGACGAACAAAAATATATTATTCATAGATCGCTGCAATATAACCTTGGTGAACTGTATACTTCGTAATGATCATAAGCAAGAAATATAAACAACACGGCAGCGATAAAAAATGTATGCATCATATGCGTTATAATGTAATTAAACGACTATGATATAAACGATAACTAGTGTAAAGTCTCGATTTCTTTCAAGTAATCGAACGGCCGTGGATATACTTGGGATAGGGCGAGGTAGGTAGAGAAAAGAGATTGGGTGACAGACGGAGAGAGAGTGAACATTTTTTTTACAGGAAAATGTTAGCCTTCGCCCCTGGTTATCTATCCAGGTCGCTGTTAAGTCAGATTTTGCCAACTAAAAAAAAAACGGCGTAAACTTCTTATTCTAGTTTAAGAAAATCCAGATCATTAGGCGTGGTTTTTTCGATTTAATTAAAATCAGGTACTTTTCAACGAGAGTTTGTGCCGTTAATTAGGAATAAGGAATATTTATCTTTATAGAGGAACATTTACAATAAAGATGAATTTGTATTTTGACAGGTTCGCAGGGAGGCATTTTTTGGTATGTCTTGATGAAGTAAATTGATAAGTAAAAATGGAAAAAAATATCACCATTTTCAATTTTCACGATACCCAGTTAAAAACCAGGTCATTATTTTGTGCAACTTTACCAGGAAAGGGAACAATTTTAATTCCACCCGATAAAAATTGTACAAGTTGTAACGACATATCGCCACTTGCCGTCAGTGGGCCTATTACATCACAACAAGTCGTCGCTTTCGTCTCCATCATCATAATTGTACTCTTTTCTATGTGGATATTGATTAAAAAACATATAGATTTCGCTCAGCATAGAGTTTAGCATATGTAATAAACTGGGATGTTGTCCTGTTTTCGAAAGAGTTTTTACTGATCCCTAAAGTCGGTCAAAACAAAATAAGAAGAAAATAGAATCACCACACTAATTGCTCACTTACAATACTCTGTCGCCATCTCTCGACCAGGGGCAGTACAGGCGCCAATTGGCCAATGAATGAAAGACCGGGGCTCATTTGCATACGGACCGAACCGCGCCGCACCCGGACGCGGTGTATAAATAGGGCTATTGGGACGGTGCACTCGCATTAGCAACAGAATATCTGATCGACGCACACGTTTCGCTACATTCTTCACATACCAGCTTACATTCATCATGGCTCCAACAGGTCAAGTTGCCAAGAAAGGTTCCAAGAAAGCAGTCAAGGCGCCCCGGCCCAGCGGTGGCAAGAAAAGGCACAGGAAAAGGAAGGAGAGCTACGGAATCTACATCTACAAGGTCCTCAAGCAGGTTCACCCCGATACTGGAATCTCTAGCCGGGCCATGACGATCATGAACAGCTTCGTCAACGACATCTTTGAGCGAATTGCCGGCGAATCTTCTCGGCTGGCCAAATACAACAAGAAGTCAACCATCAGCAGTCGTGAGATCCAGACCGCTGTCCGCCTACTTCTTCCAGGGGAGCTTGCTAAGCACGCCGTGAGTGAGGGCACCAAAGCGGTGACGAAGTATACCACATCTAAATAGAGAGAGTTCTACTCTCTGTACAAACAACGGCCCTTTTCAGGGCCACACAAATATTCAAGAAAGAATGCATTATGTAGTATAAGCATTATGATAAGCATTATGATAATAAATAAGCGTAAATAAGGAATAAATAAGCATATGAATGAACGGTGGAATATATTAAACAAATAATATTAAAATAAGATGCAATAAAATGCAATAACTTAAATAAATTAAAATAAGATGCAATAAAATGCAATAACTTAAATAAATTAAAATAAAATGCAATAACTAAAAGGGTGCCGATGATTAGGCATGATCATGGAAAAAAGTATTGATGCGGGTCTATATTCGTGTGTTTATGAATGCATGCATAGAGTTATAAATAAATACTGAATAAGGGGAGTCGGGGGACACAGGAGGCAAAGAAAGTCCACACTAGCATGTTTGAGAAGGCAGGAGTAAGGAGGGGGGGGTGGTGTCTTGATTATTCATTCACACATGATGCCCCTTTTCCTCAATTTCTTTTACCTATAACTTCGGCACCCCATTGGTGTCTTCACTCACGCAGTGCCGTTATGAACAGCGCCACCTTCCGATAAAAATAAATGACGGCACCCTATCACGCTTCGCGCGTTATGACAATAGAACAACCCAACTGACCAATCACAAGAGCTCTGCGGACGGCGCCGTCGGGTTTGGGATCTCGCGTTGCTCATATAAATAGCGATCATTTTTCAGCAGCAGTCACTCATCTCGTTTTCTACGTTCGATTCGCAGACTTACCATCAGACAAGTAACCAACCATGGCACGCACGAAGCAGACGGCTCGCAAATCTACCGGAGGGAAGGCTCCCCGAAAGCAGTTGGCAACCAAGGCGGCCAGGAAGAGTGCTCCAGCCACCGGAGGCGTTAAAAAACCACATAGGTACAGGCCTGGAACTGTCGCCCTGAGAGAGATCCGCCGCTACCAGAAAAGCACCGAGCTTCTGATCCGAAAACTCCCATTCCAGCGGCTAGTGAGGGAGATTGCCCAGGACTTCAAAACAGAGCTCCGCTTCCAGAGTTCCGCCGTGATGGCCCTTCAAGAAGCTAGCGAGGCCTATCTGGTCGGGCTATTTGAAGATACCAACCTGTGCGCCATCCATGCCAAGAGAGTTACCATCATGCCGAAAGATATCCAGCTGGCCCGTCGAATCCGCGGAGAACGCGCCTAGAGCGCCAATGCACTACAGCCTGTATGGCATTCCAAAACGGCTCTTTTCAGAGCCACCATAACATCACGAAAGAATCACTGCTATAATATATATTAATACGATATGTAATATATAAATAATAAATAGAAATACAGAATCCTTTTGATAATTGATATATACAATAGAAACAATGCACATTTTACATAATACTGGGCCGTGATATAAGGTCGGGATTTTTTAATTACATATAGAAAGTTCATTAGAGGGAGCGGGAGAAAGGGGGGGGGGGTAATTACCTGTATTTGATGAAGAGTGAGTGCGTATGTCACATGCCACTGTCCATATATTGCCGTGCCTTGCACCATGACACCCTCTTCCCCTCTGTTCCTATTGAAATTAGAGGAAAAAAATAAACCATTGATAAAATCACAGGAACAGTCCATACGTAGTTTTTAATCATTTTTTTTCAAATAAAAGAAATGGGGAATCGCCAGGTTTTCCTTTCTGTTATTTGAATGTAGGATTTATATAGGTTAGTCGGTATACTTTTCCTAATAAATATATTATATGGAGTACATAATCATTTCTTTTTTCAAGTGGGTTTCTTTGTAATTTTTTTAAAATAAGAATTCACTTGTCATTCTGTTATTAGAATATAAAATACATGTATTCGCTAATTCTATCGTATTTTACTCAGATCCTATGCAGCAATATTGCAACATAGTCACGAGCTTCTAAATTGAGTTGCGTGCTCGATTATTTCATATCAAATGTTGGTGTGCACGTCATCATTTTTTTCAAGAAAATGAAATAAGTGGTGCACGTGGAGGAGGAGGTTTAAATTGGGTTCCTCAGTCGATTAGTGGTGCACGTGAGGGAGTATGGTTAGCTAAAGTACAAAATGAGAATGAATGCGTCGCATGATGGCAGCATTCACGATATTCATTTTTTTTAGGCGCCCGGACCACGGACAGCGGTCAGCGTACCGCTGATTGGTTGATAGTCACAATAGCCCGGCGGTCAACGCGAACGCCACATCGCGTATAAAAAGGCAGAAAAAAGGCAGTGAGTAGTCATTACACAAATGCACATTGCTCCGGTCTAATCTTCAATTCGCTGTCGTCTCATCTCATTAATAAAACATCATGTCTGGAAGAGGAAAGAGTGGAAAGGCACGAACCAAGGCAAAGACTCGCTCATCCGTGCTGGTCTTCAGTTCCCAGTGGGACGTGTTCACCGATTTCTTCGCAAGGGCAGTTATGCACAGAGGGTAGGCGCTGGAGCACCCGTCTACATGGCTGCAGTACTGGAGTACCTGACTGCCGAAATCTTGGAACTCGCCGGCAATGCTGCTCGTGACAACAAGAAGTCAAGGATCATCCCTCGTCACCTTCAGCTCGCCGTACGCAACGACGAGGAACTGAACAAACTATTGGGTGGTGTGACAATCGCCCAAGGTGGTGTACTGCCAAACATCCAAGCCGTGTTGCTTCCAAAGAAGACTGCAAAATCAAGCTAGCTTGCTTCTACAAAACCAAACCAAACAACGGCCCTTTTAAGGGCCACTAATTATTCACGAAAGAATCTTGTTGTTTTTTATGTAAAATAAAGTTCCCCGATATCAAAATGTCCACATGGTCGAACACCCCCCCCCCTCTCTCTCTCTCCCTCTCTCTCTATCTATCCCTCTGTCTCTTACTGGCTCTATACAAATAATAAGGTAAATAACGCAAAAATGGTTAACGAGACCTCAGTGAGGCTCAAGAAGTAAACGTAAAAAATGAAATGAAATGAAACGATTCTTACAAATCTGGCAATATGAAATTTGAAAAAAATGGGAGGGGTGTGGTCGAAGATGAAATAGTAGAAGTAGTAGAAGCAGTAGTAGTATACCAAAGTCAAGAAGTAACAAAAAAAAAGTTTTGGAATGGCAAAACTTGTACCATTATTCAGATTACAATATATTATGTCGCAGATTGTTGTTGTCGTCGAGCGCCCCCTTGTGGCGAAATTTTCCTTGTCTCGGTGTTCTGCATGGCGTTATATTGAGAAGCTGTAGTTACTATGCTATACAATACTGGATAAAGATTTTTAATGTATTCATATACGTGTGTTTTAAAGTGGGTACGACGAAAAATATAGAAATAAATAGCGTTTAGAAATTCGAGTTTGTCTTCGAATAGGGAAATGACAGAAGCGGCAATGATGATGATGACGATGATGATAACAATGATAATAATAAATAATAATAATGATGATGATAATAACAATAAGAAGAAGAAGAAAGAAGAAGACGAAGAAAAAGAAGAAGAAGACGAAGAAAAGAAGAAGAAAAAGAATAAGAAAAGAAGAAGAAGGAGAAGAAGGAAGAAAAAAAAGAAGAAGACTCTTTTTTGAGTGAAGCTAGTGAAGCGGGCGACACAGTGGTGGTGGTGCTGGCAACCTGGGGAGGTTTCCTACCACGTACGCAACCATGACGTATAATGATGATTTCTCGGGGAAGGGGACACTTGTTTTGTTTACACCGCAACTGTAAATACGTATACCAAGATGGCTGAGAAGGATACCAAGAAGGCTCCTAAGAAGAAACCAGCGACCCATCCGCCTGCTGCTGAGATGGTTATGACAGCAATCAGCGAATTGAAGGAGCGGAATGGATCTTCGCTCCAGGCAATCAAGAAGTACATCGAGCAGAACTTCGATGTCCAGATGGACCGACAGCTCATATTCATCAAGAAGGCTCTAAAGGCTGGTGTGGAGAAGGGCAAACTTACGCAGACGAAGGGTAAAGGTGCTTCGGGGTCATTCAAGTTGAATGTGCAAGCAGCCAAGGCACAAGCAGCGGAGAAGGCCAAGAAGGAGAAAGAGAGAGCCAAACAGCAAGCACAGCGGGAGAAGGAAAAGGCGAAATCTGCAGCCCAGAAGGAGAAGAAGCAGAAGGCAGCCGCCGCTAAGAAGGCAAAGGCAGCACCAAAAGAAAGTGAAGAAGCCTGCAAAGAAGACTAAGACCACTGAGAAGAAAGAAAAGAAAAAGACACCAAAGAAGAAAGTCCCTGCCAAGAAGTCGACACCCAAGAAGGCAGTAACCAAGAAGCCAAAGGCTTCGAACCCCAAGAAACCCGCAGCAAAGAAAGTAGCGGCAAAGAAATCCAAGTGATTTCTGCATAGCCACTTTCCAGTGCCAACAAAACGGCTCTTTTCAGAGCCACCAAATTTCCAAGAAAGAATACCTGTCTGTATGAAAAAAAATAATATAAAGAAATATTCTTATAGCATTGTCCATATTGTGGCAATCTATGGTATAAACCTTAAAAAATGATGAAATGTGAGGATTGTGTATTCATTCAAATTATAAAGTAGCCACGGAATTATGAAATGTAACATTATAAGAAGAATGAAAAAGAAGGGGGTGTTAAATGGTGGGCGGGATGTGAATGACATATAAAGGTATGAAAATGTATATGTACTAACTATCTATAAAAATTACATAATAGGAAACAATATAAACAATATATATATATATATATATATATGAATAAAATCGAAGAGACAGAATCAAAGGTCAAAATGAAGAAAACGAAATATATGCAAGTGCAAAGAATATGAGGGGGTCGGTATTACTGGAGGATTTAAAATGCATACATTTGAAATATTGCCTTATATTCGAGTACTATGTACAATGTCTTCCGAAAATTATGCGATTTTTTCCCCCCGAAGGATCATTATTCCGTGCGTTTTCAGGGCGGGGACTCTTTTCAGAAATTATATCGGCGTCGGCACAAGGGGGCGCTCTGAATTCGCCGGCGGGTCGGCGCGGTGACGAATTTCGTCACCCACGTCCGCAATCCGACCACAATTGCCGCTGCTCTCGCTTTTTAACTCATTCGCTCAGCGTAACATCCAGTCTTCAGTATCGTACACAACTAGCTCTCATTCATCAAGATGTCAGGTCGCGGAAAAGGAGGAAAGGGTCTCGGAAAGGGTGGTGCCAAGCGTCATCGCAAGGTTCTCCGAGACAACATCCAAGGTATCACGAAGCCTGCTATCCGCCGTCTAGCAAGAAGAGGTGGAGTCAAGAGGATCTCTGGTCTCATCTACGAAGAGACACGCGGTGTACTGAAAGTCTTCTTGGAGAATGTCATCCGTGATGCCGTCACCTACTGTGAGCATGCCAAGCGCAAGACTGTCACAGCCATGGACGTGGTCTATGCACTAAAGAGGCAGGGCCGTACTCTGTACGGTTTCGGCGGCTAATCTAACCATATGGTTATGACTACAAATAACGGCTCTTTTCAGAGCCACCACATGAGCAAGAAAGAATGCTGTTGATTTTAATTAATGACTAGATAATGATATAAATTAATCCGAGATTAAATGAATTTTATCTTTGCGTATATTGCAATGTAGGTCAAGAATGATTAGGGGATAATTTCAGATATTTATATGAATAATTTCAGATATTCATATACATGGTAATATATAAAAATATAAAATATCATGTACCAGTGAATACTAAATAACTTACAAACAGCACTATCATCATATTGCCTTAAACCGAGTGCGATTCACACGTAGCTAGCCAAAGAGGTGCGGGTCAGATTCAGAGTTGTGGTACGGTTTCGTTTTTTTTTAATAGCAATTATATAGGAATATTTACAACATTTGAACGAAAAGAAGAGTTCCATTACATAGCAACAAGATGCAAAAAATGTTGTTTTTTGTCATGACCAATGACGAACAAAAATATATTATTCATAGATCGCTGCAATATAACCTTGGTGAACTGTATACTTCGTAATGATCATAAGCAAGAAATATAAACAACACGGCAGCGATAAAAAATGTATGCATCATATGCGTTATAATGTAATTAAACGACTATGATATAAACGATAACTAGTGTAAAGTCTCGATTTCTTTCAAGTAATCGAACGGCCGTGGATATACTTGGGATAGGGCGAGGTAGGTAGAGAAAAGAGATTGGGTGACAGACGGAGAGAGAGTGAACATTTTTTTTACAGGAAAATGTTAGCCTTCGCCCCTGGTTATCTATCCAGGTCGCTGTTAAGTCAGATTTTGCCAACTAAAAAAAAAACGGCGTAAACTTCTTATTCTAGTTTAAGAAAATCCAGATCATTAGGCGTGGTTTTTTCGATTTAATTAAAATCAGGTACTTTTCAACGAGAGTTTGTGCCGTTAATTAGGAATAAGGAATATTTATCTTTATAGAGGAACATTTACAATAAAGATGAATTTGTATTTTGACAGGTTCGCAGGGAGGCATTTTTTGGTATGTCTTGATGAA
>NW_026974405.1:0-28619 GCF_037042905.1 Lytechinus pictus | reverse complement strand
TTATGGCATTCCAAAAACGGCTCTTTTCAGAGCCACCATAACATCACGAAAGAATCACTGCTATAATATATATTAATACGATATGTAATATATAAATAATAAATAGAAATACAGAATCCTTTTGATAATTGATATATACAATAGAAACAATGCACATTTTACATAATACTGGGCCGTGATATAAGGTCGGGATTTTTTAATTACATATAGAAAGTTCATTAGAGGGAGCGGGAGAAAGGGGGGGGGGGGTAATTACCTGTATTTGATGAAGAGTGAGTGCGTATGTCACATGCCACTGTCCATATATTGCCGTGCCTTGCACCATGACACCCTCTTCCCCTCTGTTCCTATTGAAATTAGAGGAAAAAAATAAACCATTGATAAAATCACAGGAACAGTCCATACGTAGTTTTAATCATTTTTTTTCAAATAAAAGAAATGGGGAATCGCCAGGTTTTCCTTTCTGTTATTTGAATGTAGGATTTATATAGGTTAGTCGGTATACTTTTCCTAATAAATATATTATATGGAGTACATAATCATTTCTTTTTTCAAGTGGGTTTCTTTGTAATTTTTTTAAAATAAGAATTCACTTGTCATTCTGTTATTAGAATATAAAATACATGTATTCGCTAATTCTATCGTATTTTACTCAGATCCTATGCAGCAATATTGCAACATAGTCACGAGCTTCTAAATTGAGTTGCGTGCTCGATTATTTCATATCAAATGTTGGTGTGCACGTCATCATTTTTTTCAAGAAAATGAAATAAGTGGTGCACGTGGAGGAGGAGGTTTAAATTGGGTTCCTCAGTCGATTAGTGGTGCACGTGAGGGAGTATGGTTAGCTAAAGTACAAAATGAGAATGAATGCGTCGCATGATGGCAGCATTCACGATATTCATTTTTTTTAGGCGCCCGGACCACGGACAGCGGTCAGCGTACCGCTGATTGGTTGATAGTCACAATAGCCCGGCGGTCAACGCGAACGCCACATCGCGTATAAAAAGGCAGAAAAAAGCAGTGAGTAGTCATTACACAAATGCACATTGCTCCGGTCTAATCTTCAATTCGCTGTCGTCTCATCTCATTAATAAAACATCATGTCTGGAAGAGGAAAGAGTGGAAAGGCACGAACCAAGGCAAAGACTCGCTCATCCCGTGCTGGTCTTCAGTTCCCAGTGGGACGTGTTCACCGATTTCTTCGCAAGGGCAGTTATGCACAGAGGGTAGGCGCTGGAGCACCCGTCTACATGGCTGCAGTACTGGAGTACCTGACTGCCGAAATCTTGGAACTCGCCGGCAATGCTGCTCGTGACAACAAGAAGTCAAGGATCATCCCTCGTCACCTTCAGCTCGCCGTACGCAACGACGAGGAACTGAACAAACTATTGGGTGGTGTGACAATCGCCCAAGGTGGTGTACTGCCAAACATCCAAGCCGTGTTGCTTCCAAAGAAGACTGCAAAATCAAGCTAGCTTGCTTCTACAAAACCAAACCAAACAACGGCCCTTTTAAGGGCCACTAATTATTCACGAAAGAATCTTGTTGTTTTTTATGTAAAATAAAGTTCCCCGATATCAAAATGTCCACATGGTCGAACACCCCCCCCCCCCCTCTCTCTCTCTCCCTCTCTCTCTATCTATCCCTCTGTCTCTTACTGGCTCTATACAAATAATAAGGTAAATAACGCAAAAAATGGTTAACGAGACCTCAGTGAGGCTCAAGAAGTAAACGTAAAAAATGAAATGAAATGAAACGATTCTTACAAATCTGGCAATATGAAATTTGAAAAAAATGGGAGGGGTGTGGTCGAAGATGAAATAGTAGAAGTAGTAGAAGCAGTAGTAGTATACCAAAGTCAAGAAGTAACAAAAAAAAAGTTTTGGAATGGCAAAACTTGTACCATTATTCAGATTACAATATATTATGTCGCAGATTGTTGTTGTCGTCGAGCGCCCCCTTGTGGCGAAATTTTCCTTGTCTCGGTGTTCTGCATGGCGTTATATTGAGAAGCTGTAGTTACTATGCTATACAATACTGGATAAAGATTTTTAATGTATTCATATACGTGTGTTTTAAAGTGGGTACGACGAAAAATATAGAAATAAATAGCGTTTAGAAATTCGAGTTTGTCTTCGAATAGGGAAATGACAGAAGCGGCAATGATGATGATGACGATGATGATAACAATGATAATAATAAATAATAATAATGATGATGATAATAACAATAAGAAGAAGAAGAAAAGAAGAAGACGAAGAAAAAGAAGAAGAAGACGAAGAAAAAGAAGAAGAAAAAGAATAAGAAAAGAAGAAGAAGGAGAAGAAGAAGAAAAAAAAGAAGGAAGACTCTTTTTTGAGTGAAGCTAGTGAAGCGGGCGACACAGTGGTGGTGGTGCTGGCAACCTGGGGAGGTTTCCTACCACGTACGCAACCATGACGTATAATGATGATTTCTCGGGGAAGGGGACACTTGTTTTGTTTACACCGCAACTGTAAATACGTATACCAAGATGGCTGAGAAGGATACCAAGAAGGCTCCTAAGAAGAAACCAGCGACCCATCCGCCTGCTGCTGAGATGGTTATGACAGCAATCAGCGAATTGAAGGAGCGGAATGGATCTTCGCTCCAGGCAATCAAGAAGTACATCGAGCAGAACTTCGATGTCCAGATGGACCGACAGCTCATATTCATCAAGAAGGCTCTAAAGGCTGGTGTGGAGAAGGGCAAACTTACGCAGACGAAGGGTAAAGGTGCTTCGGGGTCATTCAAGTTGAATGTGCAAGCAGCCAAGGCACAAGCAGCGGAGAAGGCCAAGAAGGAGAAAGAGAGAGCCAAACAGCAAGCACAGCGGGAGAAGGAAAAGGCGAAATCTGCAGCCCAGAAGGAGAAGAAGCAGAAGGCAGCCGCCGCTAAGAAGGCAAAGGCAGCACCAAAGAAAGTGAAGAAGCCTGCAAAGAAGACTAAGACCACTGAGAAGAAAGAAAAGAAAAAGACACCAAAGAAGAAAGTCCCTGCCAAGAAGTCGACACCCAAGAAGGCAGTAACCAAGAAGCCAAAGGCTTCGAACCCCAAGAAACCCGCAGCAAAGAAAGTAGCGGCAAAGAAATCCAAGTGATTTCTGCATAGCCACTTTCCAGTGCCAACAAAACGGCTCTTTTCAGAGCCACCAAATTTCCAAGAAAGAATACCTGTCTGTATGAAAAAAAATAATATAAAGAAATATTCTTATAGCATTGTCCATATTGTGGCAATCCTATGGTATAAACCTTAAAAAATGATGAAATGTGAGGATTGTGTATTCATTCAAATTATAAAGTAGCCACGGAATTATGAAATGTAACATTATAAGAAGAATGAAAAAGAAGGGGGTGTTTAAATGGTGGGCGGGATGTGAATGACATATAAAGGTATGAAAATGTATATGTACTAACTATCTATAAAAATTACATAATAGGAAACAATATATATATATATATATATATATGAATAAAATCGAAGAGACAGAATCAAAGGTCAAAATGAAGAAAACGAAATATATGCAAGTGCAAAGAATATGAGGGGGTCGGTATTACTGGAGGATTTAAAATGCATACATTTGAAATATTGCCTTATATTCGAGTACTATGTACAATGTCTTCCGAAAATTATGCGATTTTTTCCCCCCGAAGGATCATTATTCCGTGCGTTTTCAGGGCGGGGACTCTTTTCAGAAATTATATCGGCGTCGGCACAAGGGGGCGCTCTGAATTCGCCGGCGGGTCGGCGCGGTGACGAATTTCGTCACCCACGTCCGCAATCCGACCACAATTGCCGCTGCTCTCGCTTTTTAACTCATTCGCTCAGCGTAACATCCAGTCTTCAGTATCGTACACAACTAGCTCTCATTCATCAAGATGTCAGGTCGCGGAAAAGGAGGAAAGGGTCTCGGAAAGGGTGGTGCCAAGCGTCATCGCAAGGTTCTCCGAGACAACATCCAAGGTATCACGAAGCCTGCTATCCGCCGTCTAGCAAGAAGAGGTGGAGTCAAGAGGATCTCTGGTCTCATCTACGAAGAGACACGCGGTGTACTGAAAGTCTTCTTGGAGAATGTCATCCGTGATGCCGTCACCTACTGTGAGCATGCCAAGCGCAAGACTGTCACAGCCATGGACGTGGTCTATGCACTAAAGAGGCAGGGCCGTACTCTGTACGGTTTCGGCGGCTAATCTAACCATATGGTTATGACTACAAATAACGGCTCTTTTCAGAGCCACCACATGAGCAAGAAAGAATGCTGTTGATTTTAATTAATGACTAGATAATGATATAAATTAATCCGAGATTAAATGAATTTTATCTTTGCGTATATTGCAATGTAGGTCAAGAATGATTAGGGGATAATTTCAGATATTTATATGAATAATTTCAGATATTCATATACATGGTAATATATAAAAATATAAAATATCATGTACCAGTGAATACTAAATAACTTACAAACAGCACTATCATCATATTGCCTTAAACCGAGTGCGATTCACACGTAGCTAGCCAAAGAGGTGCGGGTCAGATTCAGAGTTGTGGTACGGTTTCGTTTTTTTTTAATAGCAATTATATAGGAATATTTACAACATTTGAACGAAAAGAAGAGTTCCATTACATAGCAACAAGATGCAAAAAATGTTGTTTTTTGTCATGACCAATGACGAACAAAAATATATTATTCATAGATCGCTGCAATATAACCTTGGTGAACTGTATACTTCGTAATGATCATAAGCAAGAAATATAAACAACACGGCAGCGATAAAAAATGTATGCATCATATGCGTTATAATGTAATTAAACGACTATGATATAAACGATAACTAGTGTAAAGTCTCGATTTCTTTCAAGTAATCGAACGGCCGTGGATATACTTGGGATAGGGCGAGGTAGGTAGAGAAAAGAGATTGGGTGACAGACGGAGAGAGAGTGAACATTTTTTTTACAGGAAAATGTTAGCCTTCGCCCCTGGTTATCTATCCAGGTCGCTGTTAAGTCAGATTTTGCCAACTAAAAAAAAAACGGCGTAAACTTCTTATTCTAGTTTAAGAAAATCCAGATCATTAGGCGTGGTTTTTCGATTTAATTAAAATCAGGTACTTTTCAACGAGAGTTTGTGCCGTTAATTAGGAATAAGGAATATTTATCTTTATAGAGGAACATTTACAATAAAGATGAATTTGTATTTTGACAGGTTCGCAGGGAGGCATTTTTTGGTATGTCTTGATGAAGTAAATTGATAAGTAAAAATGGAAAAAAATATCACCATTTTCAATTTTCACGATACCCAGTTAAAAACCAGGTCATTATTTTGTGCAACTTTACCAGGAAAGGGAACAATTTTAATTCCACCCGATAAAAATTGTACAAGTTGTAACGACATATCGCCACTTGCCGTCAGTGGGCCTATTACATCACAACAAGTCGTCGCTTTCGTCTCCATCATCATAATTGTACTCTTTTCTATGTGGATATTGATTAAAAAACATATAGATTTCGCTCAGCATAGAGTTTAGCATATGTAATAAACTGGGATGTTGTCCTGTTTTCGAAAGAGTTTTTACTGATCCCTAAAGTCGGTCAAAACAAAATAAGAAGAAAATAGAATCACCACACTAATTGCTCACTTACAATACTCTGTCGCCATCTCTCGACCAGGGGCAGTACAGGCGCCAATTGGCCAATGAATGAAAGACCGGGGCTCATTTGCATACGGACCGAACCGCGCCGCACCCGGACGCGGTGTATAAATAGGGCTATTGGGACGGTGCACTCGCATTAGCAACAGAATATCTGATCGACGCACACGTTTCGCTACATTCTTCACATACCAGCTTACATTCATCATGGCTCCAACAGGTCAAGTTGCCAAGAAAGGTTCCAAGAAAGCAGTCAAGGCGCCCCGGCCCAGCGGTGGCAAGAAAAGGCACAGGAAAAGGAAGGAGAGCTACGGAATCTACATCTACAAGGTCCTCAAGCAGGTTCACCCCGATACTGGAATCTCTAGCCGGGCCATGACGATCATGAACAGCTTCGTCAACGACATCTTTGAGCGAATTGCCGGCGAATCTTCTCGGCTGGCCAAATACAACAAGAAGTCAACCATCAGCAGTCGTGAGATCCAGACCGCTGTCCGCCTACTTCTTCCAGGGGAGCTTGCTAAGCACGCCGTGAGTGAGGGCACCAAAGCGGTGACGAAGTATACCACATCTAAATAGAGAGAGTTCTACTCTCTGTACAAACAACGGCCCTTTTCAGGGCCACACAAATATTCAAGAAAGAATGCATTATGTAGTATAAGCATTATGATAAGCATTATGATAATAAATAAGCGTAAATAAGGAATAAATAAGCATATGAATGAACGGTGGAATATATTAAACAAATAATATTAAAATAAGATGCAATAAAATGCAATAACTTAAATAAATTAAAATAAGATGCAATAAAATGCAATAACTTAAATAAATTAAAATAAAATGCAATAACTAAAAGGGTGCCGATGATTAGGCATGATCATGGAAAAAAGTATTGATGCGGGTCTATATTCGTGTGTTTATGAATGCATGCATAGAGTTATAAATAAATACTGAATAAGGGGAGTCGGGGGACACAGGAGGCAAAGAAAGTCCACACTAGCATGTTTGAGAAGGCAGGAGTAAGGAGGGGGGGGTGGTGTCTTGATTATTCATTCACACATGATGCCCCTTTTCCTCAATTTCTTTTACCTATAACTTCGGCACCCCATTGGTGTCTTCACTCACGCAGTGCCGTTATGAACAGCGCCACCTTCCGATAAAAATAAATGACGGCACCCTATCACGCTTCGCGCGTTATGACAATAGAACAACCCAACTGACCAATCACAAGAGCTCTGCGGACGGCGCCGTCGGGTTTGGGATCTCGCGTTGCTCATATAAATAGCGATCATTTTTCAGCAGCAGTCACTCATCTCGTTTTCTACGTTCGATTCGCAGACTTACCATCAGACAAGTAACCAACCATGGCACGCACGAAGCAGACGGCTCGCAAATCTACCGGAGGGAAGGCTCCCCGAAAGCAGTTGGCAACCAAGGCGGCCAGGAAGAGTGCTCCAGCCACCGGAGGCGTTAAAAAACCACATAGGTACAGGCCTGGAACTGTCGCCCTGAGAGAGATCCGCCGCTACCAGAAAAGCACCGAGCTTCTGATCCGAAAACTCCCATTCCAGCGGCTAGTGAGGGAGATTGCCCAGGACTTCAAAACAGAGCTCCGCTTCCAGAGTTCCGCCGTGATGGCCCTTCAAGAAGCTAGCGAGGCCTATCTGGTCGGGCTATTTGAAGATACCAACCTGTGCGCCATCCATGCCAAGAGAGTTACCATCATGCCGAAAGATATCCAGCTGGCCCGTCGAATCCGCGGAGAACGCGCCTAGAGCGCCAATGCACTACAGCCTGTATGGCATTCCAAAACGGCTCTTTTCAGAGCCACCATAACATCACGAAAGAATCACTGCTATAATATATATTAATACGATATGTAATATATAAATAATAAATAGAAATACAGAATCCTTTTGATAATTGATATATACAATAGAAACAATGCACATTTTACATAATACTGGGCCGTGATATAAGGTCGGGATTTTTTAATTACATATAGAAAGTTCATTAGAGGGAGCGGGAGAAAGGGGGGGGGGGTAATTACCTGTATTTGATGAAGAGTGAGTGCGTATGTCACATGCCACTGTCCATATATTGCCGTGCCTTGCACCATGACACCCTCTTCCCCTCTGTTCCTATTGAAATTAGAGGAAAAAAATAAACCATTGATAAAATCACAGGAACAGTCCATACGTAGTTTTAATCATTTTTTTTCAAATAAAAGAAATGGGGAATCGCCAGGTTTTCCTTTCTGTTATTTGAATGTAGGATTTATATAGGTTAGTCGGTATACTTTTCCTAATAAATATATTATATGGAGTACATAATCATTTCTTTTTTCAAGTGGGTTTCTTTGTAATTTTTTTAAAATAAGAATTCACTTGTCATTCTGTTATTAGAATATAAAATACATGTATTCGCTAATTCTATCGTATTTTACTCAGATCCTATGCAGCAATATTGCAACATAGTCACGAGCTTCTAAATTGAGTTGCGTGCTCGATTATTTCATATCAAATGTTGGTGTGCACGTCATCATTTTTTTCAAGAAAATGAAATAAGTGGTGCACGTGGAGGAGGAGGTTTAAATTGGGTTCCTCAGTCGATTAGTGGTGCACGTGAGGGAGTATGGTTAGCTAAAGTACAAAATGAGAATGAATGCGTCGCATGATGGCAGCATTCACGATATTCATTTTTTTTAGGCGCCCGGACCACGGACAGCGGTCAGCGTACCGCTGATTGGTTGATAGTCACAATAGCCCGGCGGTCAACGCGAACGCCACATCGCGTATAAAAAGGCAGAAAAAAGCAGTGAGTAGTCATTACACAAATGCACATTGCTCCGGTCTAATCTTCAATTCGCTGTCGTCTCATCTCATTAATAAAACATCATGTCTGGAAGAGGAAAGAGTGGAAAGGCACGAACCAAGGCAAAGACTCGCTCATCCCGTGCTGGTCTTCAGTTCCCAGTGGGACGTGTTCACCGATTTCTTCGCAAGGGCAGTTATGCACAGAGGGTAGGCGCTGGAGCACCCGTCTACATGGCTGCAGTACTGGAGTACCTGACTGCCGAAATCTTGGAACTCGCCGGCAATGCTGCTCGTGACAACAAGAAGTCAAGGATCATCCCTCGTCACCTTCAGCTCGCCGTACGCAACGACGAGGAACTGAACAAACTATTGGGTGGTGTGACAATCGCCCAAGGTGGTGTACTGCCAAACATCCAAGCCGTGTTGCTTCCAAAGAAGACTGCAAAATCAAGCTAGCTTGCTTCTACAAAACCAAACCAAACAACGGCCCTTTTAAGGGCCACTAATTATTCACGAAAGAATCTTGTTGTTTTTTATGTAAAATAAAGTTCCCCGATATCAAAATGTCCACATGGTCGAACACCCCCCCCCCCCTCTCTCTCTCTCCCTCTCTCTCTATCTATCCCTCTGTCTCTTACTGGCTCTATACAAATAATAAGGTAAATAACGCAAAAATGGTTAACGAGACCTCAGTGAGGCTCAAGAAGTAAACGTAAAAAATGAAATGAAATGAAACGATTCTTACAAATCTGGCAATATGAAATTTGAAAAAAATGGGAGGGGTGTGGTCGAAGATGAAATAGTAGAAGTAGTAGAAGCAGTAGTAGTATACCAAAGTCAAGAAGTAACAAAAAAAAGTTTTGGAATGGCAAAACTTGTACCATTATTCAGATTACAATATATTATGTCGCAGATTGTTGTTGTCGTCGAGCGCCCCCTTGTGGCGAAATTTTCCTTGTCTCGGTGTTCTGCATGGCGTTATATTGAGAAGCTGTAGTTACTATGCTATACAATACTGGATAAAGATTTTTAATGTATTCATATACGTGTGTTTTAAAGTGGGTACGACGAAAAATATAGAAATAAATAGCGTTTAGAAATTCGAGTTTGTCTTCGAATAGGGAAATGACAGAAGCGGCAATGATGATGATGACGATGATGATAACAATGATAATAATAAATAATAATAATGATGATGATAATAACAATAAGAAGAAGAAGAAAAGAAGAAGACGAAGAAAAAGAAGAAGAAGACGAAGAAAAAGAAGAAGAAAAAGAATAAGAAAAGAAGAAGAAGGAGAAGAAGAAGAAAAAAAAAGAAGAAGACTCTTTTTTGAGTGAAGCTAGTGAAGCGGGCGACACAGTGGTGGTGGTGCTGGCAACCTGGGGAGGTTTCCTACCACGTACGCAACCATGACGTATAATGATGATTTCTCGGGGAAGGGGACACTTGTTTTGTTTACACCGCAACTGTAAATACGTATACCAAGATGGCTGAGAAGGATACCAAGAAGGCTCCTAAGAAGAAACCAGCGACCCATCCGCCTGCTGCTGAGATGGTTATGACAGCAATCAGCGAATTGAAGGAGCGGAATGGATCTTCGCTCCAGGCAATCAAGAAGTACATCGAGCAGAACTTCGATGTCCAGATGGACCGACAGCTCATATTCATCAAGAAGGCTCTAAAGGCTGGTGTGGAGAAGGGCAAACTTACGCAGACGAAGGGTAAAGGTGCTTCGGGGTCATTCAAGTTGAATGTGCAAGCAGCCAAGGCACAAGCAGCGGAGAAGGCCAAGAAGGAGAAAGAGAGAGCCAAACAGCAAGCACAGCGGGAGAAGGAAAAGGCGAAATCTGCAGCCCAGAAGGAGAAGAAGCAGAAGGCAGCCGCCGCTAAGAAGGCAAAGGCAGCACCAAAGAAAGTGAAGAAGCCTGCAAAGAAGACTAAGACCACTGAGAAGAAAGAAAAGAAAAAGACACCAAAGAAGAAAGTCCCTGCCAAGAAGTCGACACCCAAGAAGGCAGTAACCAAGAAGCCAAAGGCTTCGAACCCCAAGAAACCCGCAGCAAAGAAAGTAGCGGCAAAGAAATCCAAGTGATTTCTGCATAGCCACTTTCCAGTGCCAACAAAACGGCTCTTTTCAGAGCCACCAAATTTCCAAGAAAGAATACCTGTCTGTATGAAAAAAAATAATATAAAGAAATATTCTTATAGCATTGTCCATATTGTGGCAATCCTATGGTATAAACCTTAAAAAATGATGAAATGTGAGGATTGTGTATTCATTCAAATTATAAAGTAGCCACGGAATTATGAAATGTAACATTATAAGAAGAATGAAAAAGAAGGGGGTGTTTAAATGGTGGGCGGGATGTGAATGACATATAAAGGTATGAAAATGTATATGTACTAACTATCTATAAAAATTACATAATAGGAAACAATATATATATATATATATATATATGAATAAAATCGAAGAGACAGAATCAAAGGTCAAAATGAAGAAAACGAAATATATGCAAGTGCAAAGAATATGAGGGGGTCGGTATTACTGGAGGATTTAAAATGCATACATTTGAAATATTGCCTTATATTCGAGTACTATGTACAATGTCTTCCGAAAATTATGCGATTTTTTCCCCCCGAAGGATCATTATTCCGTGCGTTTTCAGGGCGGGGACTCTTTTCAGAAATTATATCGGCGTCGGCACAAGGGGGCGCTCTGAATTCGCCGGCGGGTCGGCGCGGTGACGAATTTCGTCACCCACGTCCGCAATCCGACCACAATTGCCGCTGCTCTCGCTTTTTAACTCATTCGCTCAGCGTAACATCCAGTCTTCAGTATCGTACACAACTAGCTCTCATTCATCAAGATGTCAGGTCGCGGAAAAGGAGGAAAGGGTCTCGGAAAGGGTGGTGCCAAGCGTCATCGCAAGGTTCTCCGAGACAACATCCAAGGTATCACGAAGCCTGCTATCCGCCGTCTAGCAAGAAGAGGTGGAGTCAAGAGGATCTCTGGTCTCATCTACGAAGAGACACGCGGTGTACTGAAAGTCTTCTTGGAGAATGTCATCCGTGATGCCGTCACCTACTGTGAGCATGCCAAGCGCAAGACTGTCACAGCCATGGACGTGGTCTATGCACTAAAGAGGCAGGGCCGTACTCTGTACGGTTTCGGCGGCTAATCTAACCATATGGTTATGACTACAAATAACGGCTCTTTTCAGAGCCACCACATGAGCAAGAAAGAATGCTGTTGATTTTAATTAATGACTAGATAATGATATAAATTAATCCGAGATTAAATGAATTTTATCTTTGCGTATATTGCAATGTAGGTCAAGAATGATTAGGGGATAATTTCAGATATTTATATGAATAATTTCAGATATTCATATACATGGTAATATATAAAAATATAAAATATCATGTACCAGTGAATACTAAATAACTTACAAACAGCACTATCATCATATTGCCTTAAACCGAGTGCGATTCACACGTAGCTAGCCAAAGAGGTGCGGGTCAGATTCAGAGTTGTGGTACGGTTTCGTTTTTTTTTAATAGCAATTATATAGGAATATTTACAACATTTGAACGAAAAGAAGAGTTCCATTACATAGCAACAAGATGCAAAAAATGTTGTTTTTTGTCATGACCAATGACGAACAAAAATATATTATTCATAGATCGCTGCAATATAACCTTGGTGAACTGTATACTTCGTAATGATCATAAGCAAGAAATATAAACAACACGGCAGCGATAAAAAATGTATGCATCATATGCGTTATAATGTAATTAAACGACTATGATATAAACGATAACTAGTGTAAAGTCTCGATTTCTTTCAAGTAATCGAACGGCCGTGGATATACTTGGGATAGGGCGAGGTAGGTAGAGAAAAGAGATTGGGTGACAGACGGAGAGAGAGTGAACATTTTTTTTACAGGAAAATGTTAGCCTTCGCCCCTGGTTTATCTATCCAGGTCGCTGTTAAGTCAGATTTTGCCAACTAAAAAAAAAAACGGCGTAAACTTCTTATTCTAGTTTAAGAAAATCCAGATCATTAGGCGTGGTTTTTTCGATTTAATTAAAATCAGGTACTTTTCAACGAGAGTTTGTGCCGTTAATTAGGAATAAGGAATATTTATCTTTATAGAGGAACATTTACAATAAAGATGAATTTGTATTTTGACAGGTTCGCAGGGAGGCATTTTTTGGTATGTCTTGATGAAGTAAATTGATAAGTAAAAATGGAAAAAAATATCACCATTTTCAATTTTCACGATACCCAGTTAAAAACCAGGTCATTATTTTGTGCAACTTTACCAGGAAAGGGAACAATTTTAATTCCACCCGATAAAAATTGTACAAGTTGTAACGACATATCGCCACTTGCCGTCAGTGGGCCTATTACATCACAACAAGTCGTCGCTTTCGTCTCCATCATCATAATTGTACTCTTTTCTATGTGGATATTGATTAAAAAACATATAGATTTCGCTCAGCATAGAGTTTAGCATATGTAATAAACTGGGATGTTGTCCTGTTTTCGAAAGAGTTTTTACTGATCCCTAAAGTCGGTCAAAACAAAATAAGAAGAAAATAGAATCACCACACTAATTGCTCACTTACAATACTCTGTCGCCATCTCTCGACCAGGGGCAGTACAGGCGCCAATTGGCCAATGAATGAAAGACCGGGGCTCATTTGCATACGGACCGAACCGCGCCGCACCCGGACGCGGTGTATAAATAGGGCTATTGGGACGGTGCACTCGCATTAGCAACAGAATATCTGATCGACGCACACGTTTCGCTACATTCTTCACATACCAGCTTACATTCATCATGGCTCCAACAGGTCAAGTTGCCAAGAAAGGTTCCAAGAAAGCAGTCAAGGCGCCCCGGCCCAGCGGTGGCAAGAAAAGGCACAGGAAAAGGAAGGAGAGCTACGGAATCTACATCTACAAGGTCCTCAAGCAGGTTCACCCCGATACTGGAATCTCTAGCCGGGCCATGACGATCATGAACAGCTTCGTCAACGACATCTTTGAGCGAATTGCCGGCGAATCTTCTCGGCTGGCCAAATACAACAAGAAGTCAACCATCAGCAGTCGTGAGATCCAGACCGCTGTCCGCCTACTTCTTCCAGGGGAGCTTGCTAAGCACGCCGTGAGTGAGGGCACCAAAGCGGTGACGAAGTATACCACATCTAAATAGAGAGAGTTCTACTCTCTGTACAAACAACGGCCCTTTTCAGGGCCACACAAATATTCAAGAAAGAATGCATTATGTAGTATAAGCATTATGATAAGCATTATGATAATAAATAAGCGTAAATAAGGAATAAATAAGCATATGAATGAACGGTGGAATATATTAAACAAATAATATTAAAATAAGATGCAATAAAATGCAATAACTTAAATAAATTAAAAATAAGATGCAATAAAATGCAATAACTTAAATAAATTAAAATAAAATGCAATAACTAAAAGGGTGCCGATGATTAGGCATGATCATGGAAAAAAGTATTGATGCGGGTCTATATTCGTGTGTTTATGAATGCATGCATAGAGTTATAAATAAATACTGAATAAGGGGAGTCGGGGGACACAGGAGGCAAAGAAAGTCCACACTAGCATGTTTGAGAAGGCAGGAGTAAGGAGGGGGGGGTGGTGTCTTGATTATTCATTCACACATGATGCCCCTTTTCCTCAATTTCTTTTACCTATAACTTCGGCACCCCATTGGTGTCTTCACTCACGCAGTGCCGTTATGAACAGCGCCACCTTCCGATAAAAATAAATGACGGCACCCTATCACGCTTCGCGCGTTATGACAATAGAACAACCCAACTGACCAATCACAAGAGCTCTGCGGACGGCGCCGTCGGGTTTGGGATCTCGCGTTGCTCATATAAATAGCGATCATTTTTCAGCAGCAGTCACTCATCTCGTTTTCTACGTTCGATTCGCAGACTTACCATCAGACAAGTAACCAACCATGGCACGCACGAAGCAGACGGCTCGCAAATCTACCGGAGGGAAGGCTCCCCGAAAGCAGTTGGCAACCAAGGCGGCCAGGAAGAGTGCTCCAGCCACCGGAGGCGTTAAAAAACCACATAGGTACAGGCCTGGAACTGTCGCCCTGAGAGAGATCCGCCGCTACCAGAAAAGCACCGAGCTTCTGATCCGAAAACTCCCATTCCAGCGGCTAGTGAGGGAGATTGCCCAGGACTTCAAAACAGAGCTCCGCTTCCAGAGTTCCGCCGTGATGGCCCTTCAAGAAGCTAGCGAGGCCTATCTGGTCGGGCTATTTGAAGATACCAACCTGTGCGCCATCCATGCCAAGAGAGTTACCATCATGCCGAAAGATATCCAGCTGGCCCGTCGAATCCGCGGAGAACGCGCCTAGAGCGCCAATGCACTACAGCCTGTATGGCATTCCAAAACGGCTCTTTTCAGAGCCACCATAACATCACGAAAGAATCACTGCTATAATATATATTAATACGATATGTAATATATAAATAATAAATAGAAATACAGAATCCTTTTGATAATTGATATATACAATAGAAACAATGCACATTTTACATAATACTGGGCCGTGATATAAGGTCGGGATTTTTTAATTACATATAGAAAGTTCATTAGAGGGAGCGGGAGAAAGGGGGGGGGGGGTAATTACCTGTATTTGATGAAGAGTGAGTGCGTATGTCACATGCCACTGTCCATATATTGCCGTGCCTTGCACCATGACACCCTCTTCCCCTCTGTTCCTATTGAAATTAGAGGAAAAAAATAAACCATTGATAAAATCACAGGAACAGTCCATACGTAGTTTTAATCATTTTTTTTCAAATAAAAGAAATGGGGAATCGCCAGGTTTTCCTTTCTGTTATTTGAATGTAGGATTTATATAGGTTAGTCGGTATACTTTTCCTAATAAATATATTATATGGAGTACATAATCATTTCTTTTTTCAAGTGGGTTTCTTTGTAATTTTTTTAAAATAAGAATTCACTTGTCATTCTGTTATTAGAATATAAAATACATGTATTCGCTAATTCTATCGTATTTTACTCAGATCCTATGCAGCAATATTGCAACATAGTCACGAGCTTCTAAATTGAGTTGCGTGCTCGATTATTTCATATCAAATGTTGGTGTGCACGTCATCATTTTTTTCAAGAAAATGAAATAAGTGGTGCACGTGGAGGAGGAGGTTTAAATTGGGTTCCTCAGTCGATTAGTGGTGCACGTGAGGGAGTATGGTTAGCTAAAGTACAAAATGAGAATGAATGCGTCGCATGATGGCAGCATTCACGATATTCATTTTTTTTAGGCGCCCGGACCACGGACAGCGGTCAGCGTACCGCTGATTGGTTGATAGTCACAATAGCCCGGCGGTCAACGCGAACGCCACATCGCGTATAAAAAGGCAGAAAAAAGCAGTGAGTAGTCATTACACAAATGCACATTGCTCCGGTCTAATCTTCAATTCGCTGTCGTCTCATCTCATTAATAAAACATCATGTCTGGAAGAGGAAAGAGTGGAAAGGCACGAACCAAGGCAAAGACTCGCTCATCCCGTGCTGGTCTTCAGTTCCCAGTGGGACGTGTTCACCGATTTCTTCGCAAGGGCAGTTATGCACAGAGGGTAGGCGCTGGAGCACCCGTCTACATGGCTGCAGTACTGGAGTACCTGACTGCCGAAATCTTGGAACTCGCCGGCAATGCTGCTCGTGACAACAAGAAGTCAAGGATCATCCCTCGTCACCTTCAGCTCGCCGTACGCAACGACGAGGAACTGAACAAACTATTGGGTGGTGTGACAATCGCCCAAGGTGGTGTACTGCCAAACATCCAAGCCGTGTTGCTTCCAAAGAAGACTGCAAAATCAAGCTAGCTTGCTTCTACAAAACCAAACCAAACAACGGCCCTTTTAAGGGCCACTAATTATTCACGAAAGAATCTTGTTGTTTTTTATGTAAAATAAAGTTCCCCGATATCAAAATGTCCACATGGTCGAACACCCCCCCCCCCTCTCTCTCTCTCCCTCTCTCATCCCTCTGTCTCTTACTGGCTCTATACAAATAATAAGGTAAATAACGCAAAAATGGTTAACGAGACCTCAGTGAGGCTCAAGAAGTAAACGTAAAAAATGAAATGAAATGAAACGATTCTTACAAATCTGGCAATATGAAATTTGAAAAAATGGGAGGGGTGTGGTCGAAGATGAAATAGTAGAAGTAGTAGAAGCAGTAGTAGTATACCAAAGTCAAGAAGTAACAACAAAAAGTTTTGGAATGGCAAAACTTGTACCATTATTCAGATTACAATATATTATGTCGCAGATTGTTGTTGTCGTCGAGCGCCCCCTTGTGGCGAAATTTTCCTTGTCTCGGTGTTCTGCATGGCGTTATATTGAGAAGCTGTAGTTACTATGCTATACAATACTGGATAAAGATTTTTAATGTATTCATATACGTGTGTTTTAAAGTGGGTACGACGAAAAATATAGAAATAAATAGCGTTTAGAAATTCGAGTTTGTCTTCGAACAGGGAAATGACAGAAGCGGCAATGATGATGATGACGATGATGATAACAATGATAATAATAAATAATAATAATGATGATGATAATAACAATAAGAAGAAGAAGAAAAGAAGAAGACGAAGAAAAAGAAGAAGAAGACGAAGAAAAAGAAGAAGAAAAGACGAAGAAGGAGAAGAAGAAGAAAAAAAAGAAGAAGACTCTTTTTTGAGTGAAGCTAGTGAAGCGGGCGACACAGTGGTGGTGGTGCTGGCAACCTGGGGAGGTTTCCTACCACGTACGCAACCATGACGTATAATGATGATTTCTCGGGGAAGGGGACACTTGTTTTGTTTACACCGCAACTGTAAATACGTATACCAAGATGGCTGAGAAGGATACCAAGAAGGCTCCTAAGAAGAAACCAGCGACCCATCCGCCTGCTGCTGAGATGGTTATGACAGCAATCAGCGAATTGAAGGAGCGGAATGGATCTTCGCTCCAGGCAATCAAGAAGTACATCGAGCAGAACTTCGATGTCCAGATGGACCGACAGCTCATATTCATCAAGAAGGCTCTAAAGGCTGGTGTGGAGAAGGGCAAACTTACGCAGACGAAGGGTAAAGGTGCTTCGGGGTCATTCAAGTTGAATGTGCAAGCAGCCAAGGCACAAGCAGCGGAGAAGGCCAAGAAGGAGAAAGAGAGAGCCAAACAGCAAGCACAGCGGGAGAAGGAAAAGGCGAAATCTGCAGCCCAGAAGGAGAAGAAGCAGAAGGCAGCCGCCGCTAAGAAGGCAAAGGCAGCACCAAAGAAAGTGAAGAAGCCTGCAAAGAAGACTAAGACCACTGAGAAGAAAGAAAAGAAAAAGACACCAAAGAAGAAAGTCCCTGCCAAGAAGTCGACACCCAAGAAGGCAGTAACCAAGAAGCCAAAGGCTTCGAACCCCAAGAAACCCGCAGCAAAGAAAGTAGCGGCAAAGAAATCCAAGTGATTTCTGCATAGCCACTTTCCAGTGCCAACAAAACGGCTCTTTTCAGAGCCACCAAATTTCCAAGAAAGAATACCTGTCTGTATGAAAAAAATAATATAAAGAAATATTCTTATAGCATTGTCCATATTGTGGCAATCCTATGGTATAAACCTTAAAAAATGATGAAATGTGAGGATTGTGTATTCATTCAAATTATAAAGTAGCCACGGAATTATGAAATGTAACATTATAAGAAGAATGAAAAAGAAGGGGGTGTTTAAATGGTGGGCGGGATGTGAATGACATATAAAGGTATGAAAATGTATATGTACTAACTATCTATAAAAATTACATAATAGGAAACAATATATATATATATATATATATATATATGAATAAAATCGAAGAGACAGAATCAAAGGTCAAAATGAAGAAAACGAAATATATGCAAGTGCAAAGAATATGAGGGGGTCGGTATTACTGGAGGATTTAAAATGCATACATTTGAAATATTGCCTTATATTCGAGTACTATGTACAATGTCTTCCGAAAATTATGCGATTTTTTTCCCCCCGAAGGATCATTATTCCGTGCGTTTTCAGGGCGGGGACTCTTTTCAGAAATTATATCGGCGTCGGCACAAGGGGGCGCTCTGAATTCGCCGGCGGGTCGGCGCGGTGACGAATTTCGTCACCCACGTCCGCAATCCGACCACAATTGCCGCTGCTCTCGCTTTTTAACTCATTCGCTCAGCGTAACATCCAGTCTTCAGTATCGTACACAACTAGCTCTCATTCATCAAGATGTCAGGTCGCGGAAAAGGAGGAAAGGGTCTCGGAAAGGGTGGTGCCAAGCGTCATCGCAAGGTTCTCCGAGACAACATCCAAGGTATCACGAAGCCTGCTATCCGCCGTCTAGCAAGAAGAGGTGGAGTCAAGAGGATCTCTGGTCTCATCTACGAAGAGACACGCGGTGTACTGAAAGTCTTCTTGGAGAATGTCATCCGTGATGCCGTCACCTACTGTGAGCATGCCAAGCGCAAGACTGTCACAGCCATGGACGTGGTCTATGCACTAAAGAGGCAGGGCCGTACTCTGTACGGTTTCGGCGGCTAATCTAACCATATGGTTATTGACTACAAATAACGGCTCTTTTCAGAGCCACCACATGAGCAAGAAAGAATGCTGTTGATTTTAATTAATGACTAGATAATGATATAAATTAATCCGAGATTAAATGAATTTTATCTTTGCGTATATTGCAATGTAGGTCAAGAATGATTAGGGGATAATTTCAGATATTTATATGAATAATTTCAGATATTCATATACATGGTAATATATAAAAATATAAAATATCATGTACCAGTGAATACTAAATAACTTACAAACAGCACTATCATCATATTGCCTTAAACCGAGTGCGATTCACACGTAGCTAGCCAAAGAGGTGCGGGTCAGATTCAGAGTTGTGGTACGGTTTCGTTTTTTTTTAATAGCAATTATATAGGAATACTTACAACATTTGAACGAAAAGAAGAGTTCCATTACATAGCAACAAGATGCAAAAAATGTTGTTTTTTGTCATGACCAATGACGAACAAAAATATATTATTCATAGATCGCTGCAATATAACCTTGGTGAACTGTATACTTCGTAATGATCATAAGCAAGAAATATAAACAACACGGCAGCGATAAAAAATGTATGCATCATATGCGTTATAATGTAATTAAACGACTATGATATAAACGATAACTAGGGTAAAGTCTCGATTTCTTTCAAGTAATCGAACGGCCGTGGATATACTTGGGACAGGGCGAGGTAGGTAGAGAAAAGAGATTGGGTGACAAACGGAGAGAGAGTGAACTTTTTTTTTTACAGGAAAATGTTAGCCTTCGCCCCTGGTTATCTATCCAGGTCGCTGTTAAGTCAGATTTTGCCAACTAAAAAAAAAAACGGCGTAAACTTCTTATTCTAGTTTAAGAAAATCCAGATCATTAGGCGTGGTTTTTTCGATTTAATTAAAATCAGGTACTTTTCAACGAGAGTTTGTGCCGTTAATTAGGAATAAGGAATATTTATCTTTATAGAGGAACATTTACAATAAAGATGAATTTGTATTTTGACAGGTTCGCAGGGAGGCATTTTTTGGTATGTCTTGATGAAGTAAATTGATAAGTAAAAATGGGAAAAAATATCACCATTTTCAATTTTCACGATACCCAGTTAAAAACCAGGTCATTATTTTGTGCAACTTTACCAGGAAAGGGAACAATTTTAATTCCACCCGATAAAAATTGTACAAGTTGTACAACGACATATCGCCACTTGCCGTCAGTGGGCCTATTACATCACAACAAGTCGTCGCTTTCGTCTCCATCATCATAATTGTACTCTTTTCTATGTGGATATTGATTAAAAAACATATAGATTTCGCTCAGCATAGAGTTTAGCATATGTAATAAACTGGGATGTTGTCCTGTTTTCGAAAGAGTTTTTACTGATCCCTAAAGTCGGTCAAAACAAAATAAGAAGAAAATAGAATCACCACACTAATTGCTCACTTACAATACTCTGTCGCCATCTCTCGACCAGGGGCAGTACAGGCGCCAATTGGCCAATGAATGAAAGACCGGGGCTCATTTGCATACGGACCGAACCGCGCCGCACCCGGACGCGGTGTATAAATAGGGCTATTGGGACGGTGCACTCGCATTAGCAACAGAATATCTGATCGACGCACACGTTTCGCTACATTCTTCACATACCAGCTTACATTCATCATGGCTCCAACAGGTCAAGTTGCCAAGAAAGGTTCCAAGAAAGCAGTCAAGGCGCCCCGGCCCAGCGGTGGCAAGAAAAGGCACAGGAAAAGGAAGGAGAGCTACGGAATCTACATCTACAAGGTCCTCAAGCAGGTTCACCCCGATACTGGAATCTCTAGCCGGGCCATGACGATCATGAACAGCTTCGTCAACGACATCTTTGAGCGAATTGCCGGCGAATCTTCTCGGCTGGCCAAATACAACAAGAAGTCAACCATCAGCAGTCGTGAGATCCAGACCGCTGTCCGCCTACTGCTTCCAGGGGAGCTTGCTAAGCACGCCGTGAGTGAGGGCACCAAAGCGGTAACGAAGTATACCACATCTAAATAGAGAGAGTTCTACTCTTTGTACAAACAACGGCCCTTTTCAGGGCCACACAAATATTCAAGAAAGAATGCATTATGTAGTATAAGCATTATGATAAGCATTATGATAATAAATAAGCGTAAATAAGGAATAAATAAGCATATGAATGAACGGTGGAATATATTAAACAAATAATATTAAAATAAGATGCAATAAAATGCAATAACTTAAATAAATTAAAATAAGATGCAATAAAATGCAATAACTTAAATAAATTAAAATAAAATGCAATAACTAAAAGGGTGCCGATGATTAGGCATGATCATGGAAAAAAGTATTGATGCGGGTCCATATTCGTGTGTTTATGAATGCATGCATAGAGTTATAAATAAATACTGAATAAGGGGAGTCGGGGGACACAGGAGGCAAAGAAAGTCCACACTAGCATGTTTGAGAAGGCAGGAGTAAGGAGGGGGGGGTGGTGTCTTGATTATTCATTCACACATGATGCCCCTTTTCCTCAATTTCTTTTACCTATAACTTCGGCACCCCATTGGTGTCTTCACTCACGCAGTGCCGTTATGAACAGCGCCACCTTCCGATAAAAATAAATGACGGCACCCTATCACGCTTCGCGCGTTATGACAATAGAACAACCCAACTGACCAATCACAAGAGCTCTGCGGACGGCGCCGTCGGGTTTGGAATCTCGCGTTGCTCATATAAATAGCGGTCATTTTTCGGCAGCAGTCACTCATCTCGTTTTCTACGTTCGATTCGCAGACTTACCATCAGACAAGTAACCAACCATGGCACGCACGAAGCAGACGGCTCGCAAATCTACCGGAGGGAAGGCTCCCCGAAAGCAGTTGGCAACCAAGGCGGCCAGGAAGAGTGCTCCAGCCACCGGAGGCGTTAAAAAACCACATAGGTACAGGCCTGGAACTGTCGCCCTGAGAGAGATCCGCCGCTACCAGAAAAGCACCGAGCTTCTGATCCGAAAACTCCCATTCCAGCGGCTAGTGAGGGAGATTGCCCAGGACTTCAAAACAGAGCTCCGCTTCCAGAGTTCCGCCGTGATGGCCCTTCAAGAAGCTAGCGAGGCCTATCTGGTCGGGCTATTTGAAGATACCAACCTGTGCGCCATCCACGCCAAGAGAGTTACCATCATGCCGAAAGATATCCAGCTGGCCCGTCGAATCCGCGGAGAACGCGCCTAGAGCGCCAATGCACTACAGCCTGTATGGCATTCCAAAACGGCTCTTTTCAGAGCCACCATAACATCACGAAAGAATCACTGCTATAATATATATTAATGCGATATGTAATATATAAATAATAAATAGAAATACAGAATCCTTTTGATAATTGATATATACAATAGAAACAATGCACATTTTACATAATACTGGGCCGTGATATAAGGTCGGGATTTTTTAATTACATATAGAAAGTTCCTTAGAGGGAGCGGGAGAAAGGGGGGGGGGGGTAATTACCTGTATTTGATGAAGAGTGAGTGCGTATGTCACATGCCACTGTCCATATATTGCCGTGCCTTGCATCATGACACCCTCTTCCCCTCTGTTCCTATTGAAATTAGAGGAAAAAAATAAACCATTGATAAAATCACAGGAACAGTCCATACGTAGTTTTAATCATTTTTTTTCAAATAAAAGAAATGGGGAATCGCCAGGTTTTCCTTTCTGTTATTTGAATGTAGGATTTATATAGGTTAGTCGGTATACTTTTCCTAATAAATATATTATATGGAGTACATAATCATTTCTTTTTTCAAGTGGGTTTCTTTGTAATTTTTTTAAAATAAGAATTCACTTGTCATTCTGTTATTAGAATATAAAATACATGTATTCGCTAATTCTATCGTATTTTACTCAGATCCTATGCAGCAATATTGCAACATAGTCACGAGCTTCTAAATTGAGTTGCGTGCTCGATTATTTCATATCAAATGTTGGTGTGCACGTCATCATTTTTTTCAAGAAAATGAAATAAGTGGTGCACGTGGAGGAGGTTTAAATTGGGTTCCTCAGTCGATTAGTGGTGCACGTGAGGGAGTATGGTTAGCTAAAGTACAAAATGAGAATGAATGCGTCGCATGATGGCAGCATTCACGATATTCATTTTTTTTTAGGCGCCCGGACCACGGACAGCGGTCAGCGTACCGCTGATTGGTTGATAGTCACAATAGCCCGGCGGTCAACGCGAACGCCACATCGCGTATAAAAAGGCAGAAAAAAGCAGTGAGTAGTCATTACACAAATGCACATTGCTCCGGTCTAATCTTCAATTCGCTGTCGTCTCATCTCATTAATAAAACATCATGTCTGGAAGAGGAAAGAGTGGAAAGGCACGAACCAAGGCAAAGACTCGCTCATCCCGTGCTGGTCTTCAGTTCCCAGTGGGACGTGTTCACCGATTTCTTCGCAAGGGCAGTTATGCACAGAGGGTAGGCGCTGGAGCACCCGTCTACATGGCTGCAGTACTGGAGTACCTGACTGCCGAAATCTTGGAACTCGCCGGCAATGCTGCTCGTGACAACAAGAAGTCAAGGATCATCCCTCGTCACCTTCAGCTCGCCGTACGCAACGACGAGGAACTGAACAAACTATTGGGTGGTGTGACAATCGCCCAAGGTGGTGTACTGCCAAACATCCAAGCCGTGTTGCTTCCAAAGAAGACTGCAAAATCAAGCTAGCTTGCTTCTACAAAACCAAACCAAACAACGGCCCTTTTAAGGGCCACTAATTATTCACGAAAGAATCTTGTTGTTTTTTATGTAAAATAAAGTTCCCCGATATCAAAATGTCCACATGGTCGAACACCCCCCCCCCTCTCTCTCTCTCTCTCTATCTATCCCTCTGTCTCTTACTGGCTCTATACAAATAATAAGGTAAATAACGCAAAAATGGTTAACGAGACCTCAGTGAGGCTCAAGAAGTAAACGTAAAAAATGAAATGAAATGAAACGATTCTTACAAATCTGGCAATATGAAATTTGAAAAAATGGGAGGGGTGTGGTCGAAGATGAAATAGTAGAAGTAGTAGAAGCAGTAGTAGTATACCAAAGTCAAGAAGTAACAACAAAAAGTTTTGGAATGGCAAAACTTGTACCATTATTCAGATTACAATATATTATGTCGCAGATTGTTGTTGTCGTCGAGCGCCCCCTTGTGGCGAAATTTTCCTTGTCTCGGTGTTCTGCATGGCGTTATATTGAGAAGCTGTAGTTACTATGCTATACAATACTGGATAAAGATTTTTAATGTATTCATATACGTGTGTTTTAAAGTGGGTACGACGAAAAATATAGAAATAAATAGCGTTTAGAAATTCGAGTTTGTCTTCGAACAGGGAAATGACAGAAGCGGCAATGATGATGATGACGATGATGATAACAATGATAATAATAAATAATAATAATGATGATGATAATAACAATAAGAAGAAGAAGAAAAGAAGAAGACGAAGAAAAAGAAGAAGAAGACGAAGAAAAAGAAGAAGAAAAGACGAAGAAGGAGAAGAAGAAGAAAAAAAAGAAGAAGACTCTTTTTTGAGTGAAGCTAGTGAAGCGGGCGACACAGTGGTGGTGGTGCTGGCAACCTGGGGAGGTTTCCTACCACGTACGCAACCATGACGTATAATGATGATTTCTCGGGGAAGGGGACACTTGTTTTGTTTACACCGCAACTGTAAATACGTATACCAAGATGGCTGAGAAGGATACCAAGAAGGCTCCTAAGAAGAAACCAGCGACCCATCCGCCTGCTGCTGAGATGGTTATGACAGCAATCAGCGAATTGAAGGAGCGGAATGGATCTTCGCTCCAGGCAATCAAGAAGTACATCGAGCAGAACTTCGATGTCCAGATGGACCGACAGCTCATATTCATCAAGAAGGCTCTAAAGGCTGGTGTGGAGAAGGGCAAACTTACGCAGACGAAGGGTAAAGGTGCTTCGGGGTCATTCAAGTTGAATGTGCAAGCAGCCAAGGCACAAGCAGCGGAGAAGGCCAAGAAGGAGAAAGAGAGAGCCAAACAGCAAGCACAGCGGGAGAAGGAAAAGGCGAAATCTGCAGCCCAGAAGGAGAAGAAGCAGAAGGCAGCCGCCGCTAAGAAGGCAAAGGCAGCACCAAAGAAAGTGAAGAAGCCTGCAAAGAAGACTAAGACCACTGAGAAGAAAGAAAAGAAAAAGACACCAAAGAAGAAAGTCCCTGCCAAGAAGTCGACACCCAAGAAGGCAGTAACCAAGAAGCCAAAGGCTTCGAACCCCAAGAAACCCGCAGCAAAGAAAGTAGCGGCAAAGAAATCCAAGTGATTTCTGCATAGCCACTTTCCAGTGCCAACAAAACGGCTCTTTTCAGAGCCACCAAATTTCCAAGAAAGAATACCTGTCTGTATGAAAAAAATAATATAAAGAAATATTCTTATAGCATTGTCCATATTGTGGCAATCCTATGGTATAAACCTTAAAAAATGATGAAATGTGAGGATTGTGTATTCATTCAAATTATAAAGTAGCCACGGAATTATGAAATGTAACATTATAAGAAGAATGAAAAAGAAGGGGGTGTTTAAATGGTGGGCGGGATGTGAATGACATATAAAGGTATGAAAATGTATATGTACTAACTATCTATAAAAATTACATAATAGGAAACAATATATATATATATATATATATATATATGAATAAAATCGAAGAGACAGAATCAAAGGTCAAAATGAAGAAAACGAAATATATGCAAGTGCAAAGAATATGAGGGGGTCGGTATTACTGGAGGATTTAAAATGCATACATTTGAAATATTGCCTTATATTCGAGTACTATGTACAATGTCTTCCGAAAATTATGCGATTTTTTTCCCCCCGAAGGATCATTATTCCGTGCGTTTTCAGGGCGGGGACTCTTTTCAGAAATTATATCGGCGTCGGCACAAGGGGGCGCTCTGAATTCGCCGGCGGGTCGGCGCGGTGACGAATTTCGTCACCCACGTCCGCAATCCGACCACAATTGCCGCTGCTCTCGCTTTTTAACTCATTCGCTCAGCGTAACATCCAGTCTTCAGTATCGTACACAACTAGCTCTCATTCATCAAGATGTCAGGTCGCGGAAAAGGAGGAAAGGGTCTCGGAAAGGGTGGTGCCAAGCGTCATCGCAAGGTTCTCCGAGACAACATCCAAGGTATCACGAAGCCTGCTATCCGCCGTCTAGCAAGAAGAGGTGGAGTCAAGAGGATCTCTGGTCTCATCTACGAAGAGACACGCGGTGTACTGAAAGTCTTCTTGGAGAATGTCATCCGTGATGCCGTCACCTACTGTGAGCATGCCAAGCGCAAGACTGTCACAGCCATGGACGTGGTCTATGCACTAAAGAGGCAGGGCCGTACTCTGTACGGTTTCGGCGGCTAATCTAACCATATGGTTATTGACTACAAATAACGGCTCTTTTCAGAGCCACCACATGAGCAAGAAAGAATGCTGTTGATTTTAATTAATGACTAGATAATGATATAAATTAATCCGAGATTAAATGAATTTTATCTTTGCGTATATTGCAATGTAGGTCAAGAATGATTAGGGGATAATTTCAGATATTTATATGAATAATTTCAGATATTCATATACATGGTAATATATAAAAATATAAAATATCATGTACCAGTGAATACTAAATAACTTACAAACAGCACTATCATCATATTGCCTTAAACCGAGTGCGATTCACACGTAGCTAGCCAAAGAGGTGCGGGTCAGATTCAGAGTTGTGGTACGGTTTCGTTTTTTTTTAATAGCAATTATATAGGAATACTTACAACATTTGAACGAAAAGAAGAGTTCCATTACATAGCAACAAGATGCAAAAAATGTTGTTTTTTGTCATGACCAATGACGAACAAAAATATATTATTCATAGATCGCTGCAATATAACCTTGGTGAACTGTATACTTCGTAATGATCATAAGCAAGAAATATAAACAACACGGCAGCGATAAAAAATGTATGCATCATATGCGTTATAATGTAATTAAACGACTATGATATAAACGATAACTAGGGTAAAGTCTCGATTTCTTTCAAGTAATCGAACGGCCGTGGATATACTTGGGACAGGGCGAGGTAGGTAGAGAAAAGAGATTGGGTGACAAACGGAGAGAGAGTGAACTTTTTTTTTTACAGGAAAATGTTAGCCTTCGCCCCTGGTTATCTATCCAGGTCGCTGTTAAGTCAGATTTTGCCAACTAAAAAAAAAAACGGCGTAAACTTCTTATTCTAGTTTAAGAAAATCCAGATCATTAGGCGTGGTTTTTTCGATTTAATTAAAATCAGGTACTTTTCAACGAGAGTTTGTGCCGTTAATTAGGAATAAGGAATATTTATCTTTATAGAGGAACATTTACAATAAAGATGAATTTGTATTTTGACAGGTTCGCAGGGAGGCATTTTTTGGTATGTCTTGATGAAGTAAATTGATAAGTAAAAATGGGAAAAAATATCACCATTTTCAATTTTCACGATACCCAGTTAAAAACCAGGTCATTATTTTGTGCAACTTTACCAGGAAAGGGAACAATTTTAATTCCACCCGATAAAAATTGTACAAGTTGTACAACGACATATCGCCACTTGCCGTCAGTGGGCCTATTACATCACAACAAGTCGTCGCTTTCGTCTCCATCATCATAATTGTACTCTTTTCTATGTGGATATTGATTAAAAAACATATAGATTTCGCTCAGCATAGAGTTTAGCATATGTAATAAACTGGGATGTTGTCCTGTTTTCGAAAGAGTTTTTACTGATCCCTAAAGTCGGTCAAAACAAAATAAGAAGAAAATAGAATCACCACACTAATTGCTCACTTACAATACTCTGTCGCCATCTCTCGACCAGGGGCAGTACAGGCGCCAATTGGCCAATGAATGAAAGACCGGGGCTCATTTGCATACGGACCGAACCGCGCCGCACCCGGACGCGGTGTATAAATAGGGCTATTGGGACGGTGCACTCGCATTAGCAACAGAATATCTGATCGACGCACACGTTTCGCTACATTCTTCACATACCAGCTTACATTCATCATGGCTCCAACAGGTCAAGTTGCCAAGAAAGGTTCCAAGAAAGCAGTCAAGGCGCCCCGGCCCAGCGGTGGCAAGAAAAGGCACAGGAAAAGGAAGGAGAGCTACGGAATCTACATCTACAAGGTCCTCAAGCAGGTTCACCCCGATACTGGAATCTCTAGCCGGGCCATGACGATCATGAACAGCTTCGTCAACGACATCTTTGAGCGAATTGCCGGCGAATCTTCTCGGCTGGCCAAATACAACAAGAAGTCAACCATCAGCAGTCGTGAGATCCAGACCGCTGTCCGCCTACTGCTTCCAGGGGAGCTTGCTAAGCACGCCGTGAGTGAGGGCACCAAAGCGGTAACGAAGTATACCACATCTAAATAGAGAGAGTTCTA
>NW_026974404.1:0-28643 GCF_037042905.1 Lytechinus pictus | reverse complement strand
TTAAATGGTGGGCGGGATGTGAATGGACATATAAAGGTATGAAAATGTATATGTACTAACTATCTATAAAAATTACATAATAGGAAACAATATATATATATATATATATATATGAATAAAATCGAAGAGACAGAATCAAAGGTCAAAATGAAGAAAACGAAATATATGCAAGTGCAAAGAATATGAGGGGGTCGGTATTACTGGAGGATTTAAAATGCATACATTTGAAATATTGCCTTATATTCGAGTACTATGTACAATGTCTTCCGAAAATTATGCGATTTTTTCCCCCCGAAGGATCATTATTCCGTGCGTTTTCAGGGCGGGGACTCTTTTCAGAAATTATATCGGCGTCGGCACAAGGGGGCGCTCTGAATTCGCCGGCGGGTCGGCGCGGTGACGAATTTCGTCACCCACGTCCGCAATCCGACCACAATTGCCGCTGCTCTCGCTTTTTAACTCATTCGCTCAGCGTAACATCCAGTCTTCAGTATCGTACACAACTAGCTCTCATTCATCAAGATGTCAGGTCGCGGAAAAGGAGGAAAGGGTCTCGGAAAGGGTGGTGCCAAGCGTCATCGCAAGGTTCTCCGAGACAACATCCAAGGTATCACGAAGCCTGCTATCCGCCGTCTAGCAAGAAGAGGTGGAGTCAAGAGGATCTCTGGTCTCATCTACGAAGAGACACGCGGTGTACTGAAAGTCTTCTTGGAGAATGTCATCCGTGATGCCGTCACCTACTGTGAGCATGCCAAGCGCAAGACTGTCACAGCCATGGACGTGGTCTATGCACTAAAGAGGCAGGGCCGTACTCTGTACGGTTTCGGCGGCTAATCTAACCATATGGTTATGACTACAAATAACGGCTCTTTTCAGAGCCACCACATGAGCAAGAAAGAATGCTGTTGATTTTAATTAATGACTAGATAATGATATAAATTAATCCGAGATTAAATGAATTTTATCTTTGCGTATATTGCAATGTAGGTCAAGAATGATTAGGGGATAATTTCAGATATTTATATGAATAATTTCAGATATTCATATACATGGTAATATATAAAAATATAAAATATCATGTACCAGTGAATACTAAATAACTTACAAACAGCACTATCATCATATTGCCTTAAACCGAGTGCGATTCACACGTAGCTAGCCAAAGAGGTGCGGGTCAGATTCAGAGTTGTGGTACGGTTTCGTTTTTTTTTAATAGCAATTATATAGGAATATTTACAACATTTGAACGAAAAGAAGAGTTCCATTACATAGCAACAAGATGCAAAAAATGTTGTTTTTTGTCATGACCAATGACGAACAAAAATATATTATTCATAGATCGCTGCAATATAACCTTGGTGAACTGTATACTTCGTAATGATCATAAGCAAGAAATATAAACAACACGGCAGCGATAAAAAATGTATGCATCATATGCGTTATAATGTAATTAAACGACTATGATATAAACGATAACTAGTGTAAAGTCTCGATTTCTTTCAAGTAATCGAACGGCCGTGGATATACTTGGGATAGGGCGAGGTAGGTAGAGAAAAGAGATTGGGTGACAGACGGAGAGAGAGTGAACATTTTTTTTACAGGAAAATGTTAGCCTTCGCCCCTGGTTATCTATCCAGGTCGCTGTTAAGTCAGATTTTGCCAACTAAAAAAAAAACGGCGTAAACTTCTTATTCTAGTTTAAGAAAATCCAGATCATTAGGCGTGGTTTTTTCGATTTAATTAAAATCAGGTACTTTTCAACGAGAGTTTGTGCCGTTAATTAGGAATAAGGAATATTTATCTTTATAGAGGAACATTTACAATAAAGATGAATTTGTATTTTGACAGGTTCGCAGGGAGGCATTTTTTGGTATGTCTTGATGAAGTAAATTGATAAGTAAAAATGGAAAAAAATATCACCATTTTCAATTTTCACGATACCCAGTTAAAAACCAGGTCATTATTTTGTGCAACTTTACCAGGAAAGGGAACAATTTTAATTCCACCCGATAAAAATTGTACAAGTTGTAACGACATATCGCCACTTGCCGTCAGTGGGCCTATTACATCACAACAAGTCGTCGCTTTCGTCTCCATCATCATAATTGTACTCTTTTCTATGTGGATATTGATTAAAAAACATATAGATTTCGCTCAGCATAGAGTTTAGCATATGTAATAAACTGGGATGTTGTCCTGTTTTCGAAAGAGTTTTTACTGATCCCTAAAGTCGGTCAAAACAAAATAAGAAGAAAATAGAATCACCACACTAATTGCTCACTTACAATACTCTGTCGCCATCTCTCGACCAGGGGCAGTACAGGCGCCAATTGGCCAATGAATGAAAGACCGGGGCTCATTTGCATACGGACCGAACCGCGCCGCACCCGGACGCGGTGTATAAATAGGGCTATTGGGACGGTGCACTCGCATTAGCAACAGAATATCTGATCGACGCACACGTTTCGCTACATTCTTCACATACCAGCTTACATTCATCATGGCTCCAACAGGTCAAGTTGCCAAGAAAGGTTCCAAGAAAGCAGTCAAGGCGCCCCGGCCCAGCGGTGGCAAGAAAAGGCACAGGAAAAGGAAGGAGAGCTACGGAATCTACATCTACAAGGTCCTCAAGCAGGTTCACCCCGATACTGGAATCTCTAGCCGGGCCATGACGATCATGAACAGCTTCGTCAACGACATCTTTGAGCGAATTGCCGGCGAATCTTCTCGGCTGGCCAAATACAACAAGAAGTCAACCATCAGCAGTCGTGAGATCCAGACCGCTGTCCGCCTACTTCTTCCAGGGGAGCTTGCTAAGCACGCCGTGAGTGAGGGCACCAAAGCGGTGACGAAGTATACCACATCTAAATAGAGAGAGTTCTACTCTCTGTACAAACAACGGCCCTTTTCAGGGCCACACAAATATTCAAGAAAGAATGCATTATGTAGTATAAGCATTATGATAAGCATTATGATAATAAATAAGCGTAAATAAGGAATAAATAAGCATATGAATGAACGGTGGAATATATTAAACAAATAATATTAAAATAAGATGCAATAAAATGCAATAACTTAAATAAATTAAAATAAGATGCAATAAAATGCAATAACTTAAATAAATTAAAATAAAATGCAATAACTAAAAGGGTGCCGATGATTAGGCATGATCATGGAAAAAAGTATTGATGCGGGTCTATATTCGTGTGTTTATGAATGCATGCATAGAGTTATAAATAAATACTGAATAAGGGGAGTCGGGGGACACAGGAGGCAAAGAAAGTCCACACTAGCATGTTTGAGAAGGCAGGAGTAAGGAGGGGGGGGTGGTGTCTTGATTATTCATTCACACATGATGCCCCTTTTCCTCAATTTCTTTTACCTATAACTTCGGCACCCCATTGGTGTCTTCACTCACGCAGTGCCGTTATGAACAGCGCCACCTTCCGATAAAAATAAATGACGGCACCCTATCACGCTTCGCGCGTTATGACAATAGAACAACCCAACTGACCAATCACAAGAGCTCTGCGGACGGCGCCGTCGGGTTTGGGATCTCGCGTTGCTCATATAAATAGCGATCATTTTTCAGCAGCAGTCACTCATCTCGTTTTCTACGTTCGATTCGCAGACTTACCATCAGACAAGTAACCAACCATGGCACGCACGAAGCAGACGGCTCGCAAATCTACCGGAGGGAAGGCTCCCCGAAAGCAGTTGGCAACCAAGGCGGCCAGGAAGAGTGCTCCAGCCACCGGAGGCGTTAAAAAACCACATAGGTACAGGCCTGGAACTGTCGCCCTGAGAGAGATCCGCCGCTACCAGAAAAGCACCGAGCTTCTGATCCGAAAACTCCCATTCCAGCGGCTAGTGAGGGAGATTGCCCAGGACTTCAAAACAGAGCTCCGCTTCCAGAGTTCCGCCGTGATGGCCCTTCAAGAAGCTAGCGAGGCCTATCTGGTCGGGCTATTTGAAGATACCAACCTGTGCGCCATCCATGCCAAGAGAGTTACCATCATGCCGAAAGATATCCAGCTGGCCCGTCGAATCCGCGGAGAACGCGCCTAGAGCGCCAATGCACTACAGCCTGTATGGCATTCCAAAACGGCTCTTTTCAGAGCCACCATAACATCACGAAAGAATCACTGCTATAATATATATTAATACGATATGTAATATATAAATAATAAATAGAAATACAGAATCCTTTTGATAATTGATATATACAATAGAAACAATGCACATTTTACATAATACTGGGCCGTGATATAAGGTCGGGATTTTTTAATTACATATAGAAAGTTCATTAGAGGGAGCGGGAGAAAGGGGGGGGGGGGTAATTACCTGTATTTGATGAAGAGTGAGTGCGTATGTCACATGCCACTGTCCATATATTGCCGTGCCTTGCACCATGACACCCTCTTCCCCTCTGTTCCTATTGAAATTAGAGGAAAAAAATAAACCATTGATAAAATCACAGGAACAGTCCATACGTAGTTTTAATCATTTTTTTTCAAATAAAAGAAATGGGGAATCGCCAGGTTTTCCTTTCTGTTATTTGAATGTAGGATTTATATAGGTTAGTCGGTATACTTTTCCTAATAAATATATTATATGGAGTACATAATCATTTCTTTTTTCAAGTGGGTTTCTTTGTAATTTTTTTAAAATAAGAATTCACTTGTCATTCTGTTATTAGAATATAAAATACATGTATTCGCTAATTCTATCGTATTTTACTCAGATCCTATGCAGCAATATTGCAACATAGTCACGAGCTTCTAAATTGAGTTGCGTGCTCGATTATTTCATATCAAATGTTGGTGTGCACGTCATCATTTTTTTCAAGAAAATGAAATAAGTGGTGCACGTGGAGGAGGAGGTTTAAATTGGGTTCCTCAGTCGATTAGTGGTGCACGTGAGGGAGTATGGTTAGCTAAAGTACAAAATGAGAATGAATGCGTCGCATGATGGCAGCATTCACGATATTCATTTTTTTTAGGCGCCCGGACCACGGACAGCGGTCAGCGTACCGCTGATTGGTTGATAGTCACAATAGCCCGGCGGTCAACGCGAACGCCACATCGCGTATAAAAAGGCAGAAAAAAGCAGTGAGTAGTCATTACACAAATGCACATTGCTCCGGTCTAATCTTCAATTCGCTGTCGTCTCATCTCATTAATAAAACATCATGTCTGGAAGAGGAAAGAGTGGAAAGGCACGAACCAAGGCAAAGACTCGCTCATCCCGTGCTGGTCTTCAGTTCCCAGTGGGACGTGTTCACCGATTTCTTCGCAAGGGCAGTTATGCACAGAGGGTAGGCGCTGGAGCACCCGTCTACATGGCTGCAGTACTGGAGTACCTGACTGCCGAAATCTTGGAACTCGCCGGCAATGCTGCTCGTGACAACAAGAAGTCAAGGATCATCCCTCGTCACCTTCAGCTCGCCGTACGCAACGACGAGGAACTGAACAAACTATTGGGTGGTGTGACAATCGCCCAAGGTGGTGTACTGCCAAACATCCAAGCCGTGTTGCTTCCAAAGAAGACTGCAAAATCAAGCTAGCTTGCTTCTACAAAACCAAACCAAACAACGGCCCTTTTAAGGGCCACTAATTATTCACGAAAGAATCTTGTTGTTTTTTATGTAAAATAAAGTTCCCCGATATCAAAATGTCCACATGGTCGAACACCCCCCCCCCCCTCTCTCTCTCTCCCTCTCTCTCTATCTATCCCTCTGTCTCTTACTGGCTCTATACAAATAATAAGGTAAATAACGCAAAAATGGTTAACGAGACCTCAGTGAGGCTCAAGAAGTAAACGTAAAAAATGAAATGAAATGAAACGATTCTTACAAATCTGGCAATATGAAATTTGAAAAAAATGGGAGGGGTGTGGTCGAAGATGAAATAGTAGAAGTAGTAGAAGCAGTAGTAGTATACCAAAGTCAAGAAGTAACAAAAAAAAGTTTTGGAATGGCAAAACTTGTACCATTATTCAGATTACAATATATTATGTCGCAGATTGTTGTTGTCGTCGAGCGCCCCCTTGTGGCGAAATTTTCCTTGTCTCGGTGTTCTGCATGGCGTTATATTGAGAAGCTGTAGTTACTATGCTATACAATACTGGATAAAGATTTTTAATGTATTCATATACGTGTGTTTTAAAGTGGGTACGACGAAAAATATAGAAATAAATAGCGTTTAGAAATTCGAGTTTGTCTTCGAATAGGGAAATGACAGAAGCGGCAATGATGATGATGACGATGATGATAACAATGATAATAATAAATAATAATAATGATGATGATAATAACAATAAGAAGAAGAAGAAAAGAAGAAGACGAAGAAAAAGAAGAAGAAGACGAAGAAAAAGAAGAAGAAAAAGAATAAGAAAAGAAGAAGAAGGAGAAGAAGAAGAAAAAAAAAGAAGAAGACTCTTTTTTGAGTGAAGCTAGTGAAGCGGGCGACACAGTGGTGGTGGTGCTGGCAACCTGGGGAGGTTTCCTACCACGTACGCAACCATGACGTATAATGATGATTTCTCGGGGAAGGGGACACTTGTTTTGTTTACACCGCAACTGTAAATACGTATACCAAGATGGCTGAGAAGGATACCAAGAAGGCTCCTAAGAAGAAACCAGCGACCCATCCGCCTGCTGCTGAGATGGTTATGACAGCAATCAGCGAATTGAAGGAGCGGAATGGATCTTCGCTCCAGGCAATCAAGAAGTACATCGAGCAGAACTTCGATGTCCAGATGGACCGACAGCTCATATTCATCAAGAAGGCTCTAAAGGCTGGTGTGGAGAAGGGCAAACTTACGCAGACGAAGGGTAAAGGTGCTTCGGGGTCATTCAAGTTGAATGTGCAAGCAGCCAAGGCACAAGCAGCGGAGAAGGCCAAGAAGGAGAAAGAGAGAGCCAAACAGCAAGCACAGCGGGAGAAGGAAAAGGCGAAATCTGCAGCCCAGAAGGAGAAGAAGCAGAAGGCAGCCGCCGCTAAGAAGGCAAAGGCAGCACCAAAGAAAGTGAAGAAGCCTGCAAAGAAGACTAAGACCACTGAGAAGAAAGAAAAGAAAAAGACACCAAAGAAGAAAGTCCCTGCCAAGAAGTCGACACCCAAGAAGGCAGTAACCAAGAAGCCAAAGGCTTCGAACCCCAAGAAACCCGCAGCAAAGAAAGTAGCGGCAAAGAAATCCAAGTGATTTCTGCATAGCCACTTTCCAGTGCCAACAAAACGGCTCTTTTCAGAGCCACCAAATTTCCAAGAAAGAATACCTGTCTGTATGAAAAAAAATAATATAAAGAAATATTCTTATAGCATTGTCCATATTGTGGCAATCCTATGGTATAAACCTTAAAAAATGATGAAATGTGAGGATTGTGTATTCATTCAAATTATAAAGTAGCCACGGAATTATGAAATGTAACATTATAAGAAGAATGAAAAAGAAGGGGGTGTTTAAATGGTGGGCGGGATGTGAATGACATATAAAGGTATGAAAATGTATATGTACTAACTATCTATAAAAATTACATAATAGGAAACAATATATATATATATATATATATATGAATAAAATCGAAGAGACAGAATCAAAGGTCAAAATGAAGAAAACGAAATATATGCAAGTGCAAAGAATATGAGGGGGTCGGTATTACTGGAGGATTTAAAATGCATACATTTGAAATATTGCCTTATATTCGAGTACTATGTACAATGTCTTCCGAAAATTATGCGATTTTTTCCCCCCGAAGGATCATTATTCCGTGCGTTTTCAGGGCGGGGACTCTTTTCAGAAATTATATCGGCGTCGGCACAAGGGGGCGCTCTGAATTCGCCGGCGGGTCGGCGCGGTGACGAATTTCGTCACCCACGTCCGCAATCCGACCACAATTGCCGCTGCTCTCGCTTTTTAACTCATTCGCTCAGCGTAACATCCAGTCTTCAGTATCGTACACAACTAGCTCTCATTCATCAAGATGTCAGGTCGCGGAAAAGGAGGAAAGGGTCTCGGAAAGGGTGGTGCCAAGCGTCATCGCAAGGTTCTCCGAGACAACATCCAAGGTATCACGAAGCCTGCTATCCGCCGTCTAGCAAGAAGAGGTGGAGTCAAGAGGATCTCTGGTCTCATCTACGAAGAGACACGCGGTGTACTGAAAGTCTTCTTGGAGAATGTCATCCGTGATGCCGTCACCTACTGTGAGCATGCCAAGCGCAAGACTGTCACAGCCATGGACGTGGTCTATGCACTAAAGAGGCAGGGCCGTACTCTGTACGGTTTCGGCGGCTAATCTAACCATATGGTTATGACTACAAATAACGGCTCTTTTCAGAGCCACCACATGAGCAAGAAAGAATGCTGTTGATTTTAATTAATGACTAGATAATGATATAAATTAATCCGAGATTAAATGAATTTTATCTTTGCGTATATTGCAATGTAGGTCAAGAATGATTAGGGGATAATTTCAGATATTTATATGAATAATTTCAGATATTCATATACATGGTAATATATAAAAATATAAAATATCATGTACCAGTGAATACTAAATAACTTACAAACAGCACTATCATCATATTGCCTTAAACCGAGTGCGATTCACACGTAGCTAGCCAAAGAGGTGCGGGTCAGATTCAGAGTTGTGGTACGGTTTCGTTTTTTTTTAATAGCAATTATATAGGAATATTTACAACATTTGAACGAAAAGAAGAGTTCCATTACATAGCAACAAGATGCAAAAAATGTTGTTTTTTGTCATGACCAATGACGAACAAAAATATATTATTCATAGATCGCTGCAATATAACCTTGGTGAACTGTATACTTCGTAATGATCATAAGCAAGAAATATAAACAACACGGCAGCGATAAAAAATGTATGCATCATATGCGTTATAATGTAATTAAACGACTATGATATAAACGATAACTAGTGTAAAGTCTCGATTTCTTTCAAGTAATCGAACGGCCGTGGATATACTTGGGATAGGGCGAGGTAGGTAGAGAAAAGAGATTGGGTGACAGACGGAGAGAGAGTGAACATTTTTTTTACAGGAAAATGTTAGCCTTCGCCCCTGGTTATCTATCCAGGTCGCTGTTAAGTCAGATTTTGCCAACTAAAAAAAAAACGGCGTAAACTTCTTATTCTAGTTTAAGAAAATCCAGATCATTAGGCGTGGTTTTTTCGATTTAATTAAAATCAGGTACTTTTCAACGAGAGTTTGTGCCGTTAATTAGGAATAAGGAATATTTATCTTTATAGAGGAACATTTACAATAAAGATGAATTTGTATTTTGACAGGTTCGCAGGGAGGCATTTTTTGGTATGTCTTGATGAAGTAAATTGATAAGTAAAAATGGAAAAAAATATCACCATTTTCAATTTTCACGATACCCAGTTAAAAACCAGGTCATTATTTTGTGCAACTTTACCAGGAAAGGGAACAATTTTAATTCCACCCGATAAAAATTGTACAAGTTGTAACGACATATCGCCACTTGCCGTCAGTGGGCCTATTACATCACAACAAGTCGTCGCTTTCGTCTCCATCATCATAATTGTACTCTTTTCTATGTGGATATTGATTAAAAAACATATAGATTTCGCTCAGCATAGAGTTTAGCATATGTAATAAACTGGGATGTTGTCCTGTTTTCGAAAGAGTTTTTACTGATCCCTAAAGTCGGTCAAAACAAAATAAGAAGAAAATAGAATCACCACACTAATTGCTCACTTACAATACTCTGTCGCCATCTCTCGACCAGGGGCAGTACAGGCGCCAATTGGCCAATGAATGAAAGACCGGGGCTCATTTGCATACGGACCGAACCGCGCCGCACCCGGACGCGGTGTATAAATAGGGCTATTGGGACGGTGCACTCGCATTAGCAACAGAATATCTGATCGACGCACACGTTTCGCTACATTCTTCACATACCAGCTTACATTCATCATGGCTCCAACAGGTCAAGTTGCCAAGAAAGGTTCCAAGAAAGCAGTCAAGGCGCCCCGGCCCAGCGGTGGCAAGAAAAGGCACAGGAAAAGGAAGGAGAGCTACGGAATCTACATCTACAAGGTCCTCAAGCAGGTTCACCCCGATACTGGAATCTCTAGCCGGGCCATGACGATCATGAACAGCTTCGTCAACGACATCTTTGAGCGAATTGCCGGCGAATCTTCTCGGCTGGCCAAATACAACAAGAAGTCAACCATCAGCAGTCGTGAGATCCAGACCGCTGTCCGCCTACTTCTTCCAGGGGAGCTTGCTAAGCACGCCGTGAGTGAGGGCACCAAAGCGGTGACGAAGTATACCACATCTAAATAGAGAGAGTTCTACTCTCTGTACAAACAACGGCCCTTTTCAGGGCCACACAAATATTCAAGAAAGAATGCATTATGTAGTATAAGCATTATGATAAGCATTATGATAATAAATAAGCGTAAATAAGGAATAAATAAGCATATGAATGAACGGTGGAATATATTAAACAAATAATATTAAAATAAGATGCAATAAAATGCAATAACTTAAATAAATTAAAATAAGATGCAATAAAATGCAATAACTTAAATAAATTAAAATAAAATGCAATAACTAAAAGGGTGCCGATGATTAGGCATGATCATGGAAAAAAGTATTGATGCGGGTCTATATTCGTGTGTTTATGAATGCATGCATAGAGTTATAAATAAATACTGAATAAGGGGAGTCGGGGGACACAGGAGGCAAAGAAAGTCCACACTAGCATGTTTGAGAAGGCAGGAGTAAGGAGGGGGGGGTGGTGTCTTGATTATTCATTCACACATGATGCCCCTTTTCCTCAATTTCTTTTACCTATAACTTCGGCACCCCATTGGTGTCTTCACTCACGCAGTGCCGTTATGAACAGCGCCACCTTCCGATAAAAATAAATGACGGCACCCTATCACGCTTCGCGCGTTATGACAATAGAACAACCCAACTGACCAATCACAAGAGCTCTGCGGACGGCGCCGTCGGGTTTGGGATCTCGCGTTGCTCATATAAATAGCGATCATTTTTCAGCAGCAGTCACTCATCTCGTTTTCTACGTTCGATTCGCAGACTTACCATCAGACAAGTAACCAACCATGGCACGCACGAAGCAGACGGCTCGCAAATCTACCGGAGGGAAGGCTCCCCGAAAGCAGTTGGCAACCAAGGCGGCCAGGAAGAGTGCTCCAGCCACCGGAGGCGTTAAAAAACCACATAGGTACAGGCCTGGAACTGTCGCCCTGAGAGAGATCCGCCGCTACCAGAAAAGCACCGAGCTTCTGATCCGAAAACTCCCATTCCAGCGGCTAGTGAGGGAGATTGCCCAGGACTTCAAAACAGAGCTCCGCTTCCAGAGTTCCGCCGTGATGGCCCTTCAAGAAGCTAGCGAGGCCTATCTGGTCGGGCTATTTGAAGATACCAACCTGTGCGCCATCCATGCCAAGAGAGTTACCATCATGCCGAAAGATATCCAGCTGGCCCGTCGAATCCGCGGAGAACGCGCCTAGAGCGCCAATGCACTACAGCCTGTATGGCATTCCAAAACGGCTCTTTTCAGAGCCACCATAACATCACGAAAGAATCACTGCTATAATATATATTAATACGATATGTAATATATAAATAATAAATAGAAATACAGAATCCTTTTGATAATTGATATATACAATAGAAACAATGCACATTTTACATAATACTGGGCCGTGATATAAGGTCGGGATTTTTTAATTACATATAGAAAGTTCATTAGAGGGAGCGGGAGAAAGGGGGGGGGGGGTAATTACCTGTATTTGATGAAGAGTGAGTGCGTATGTCACATGCCACTGTCCATATATTGCCGTGCCTTGCACCATGACACCCTCTTCCCCTCTGTTCCTATTGAAATTAGAGGAAAAAAATAAACCATTGATAAAATCACAGGAACAGTCCATACGTAGTTTTAATCATTTTTTTTCAAATAAAAGAAATGGGGAATCGCCAGGTTTTCCTTTCTGTTATTTGAATGTAGGATTATATATGGTTAGTCGGTATACTTTTCCTAATAAATATATTATATGGAGTACATAATCATTTCTTTTTTCAAGTGGGTTTCTTTGTAATTTTTTTTAAAATAAGAATTCACTTGTCATTCTGTTATTAGAATATAAAATACATGTATTCGCTAATTCTATCGTATTTTACTCAGATCCTATGCAGCAATATTGCAACATAGTCACGAGCTTCTAAATTGAGTTGCGTGCTCGATTATTTCATATCAAATGTTGGTGTGCACGTCATCATTTTTTTCAAGAAAATGAAATAAGTGGTGCACGTGGAGGAGGAGGTTTAAATTGGGTTCCTCAGTCGATTAGTGGTGCACGTGAGGGAGTATGGTTAGCTAAAGTACAAAATGAGAATGAATGCGTCGCATGATGGCAGCATTCACGATATTCATTTTTTTTAGGCGCCCGGACCACGGACAGCGGTCAGCGTACCGCTGATTGGTTGATAGTCACAATAGCCCGGCGGTCAACGCGAACGCCACATCGCGTATAAAAAGGCAGAAAAAAGCAGTGTGAGTCATTACACAAATGCACATTGCTCCGGTCTAATCTTCAATTCGCTGTCGTCTCATCTCATTAATAAAACATCATGTCTGGAAGAGGAAAGAGTGAAAGGCACGAACCAAGGCAAAGAACTCGCTCATCCCGGGCTGGTCTTCAGTTCCCAGTGGGACGTGTTCACCGATTTCTTCGCAAGGGCAGTTATGCACAGAGGGTAGGCGCTGGAGCACCCGTCTACATGGCTGCAGTACTGGAGTACCTGACTGCCGAAATCTTGGAACTCGCCGGCAATGCTGCTCGTGACAACAAGAAGTCAAGGATCATCCCTCGTCACCTTCAGCTCGCCGTACGCAACGACGAGGAACTGAACAAACTATTGGGTGGTGTGACAATCGCCCAAGGTGGTGTACTGCCAAACATCCAAGCCGTGTTGCTTCCAAAGAAGACTGCAAAATCAAGCTAGCTTGCTTCTACAAAACCAAACCAAACAACGGCCCTTTTAAGGGCCACTAATGATTCACGAAAGAATCTTGTTGTTTTTTATGTAAAATAAAGTTCCCCGATATCAAATGTCCACATGGTCGAACACCCCCCCCCCTCTCTCTCTCTCCCTCTCTCTCTATCTATCCCTCTGTCTCTTACTGGCTCTATTACAAATAATAAGGTAAATAACGCAAAAATGGTTAACGAGACCTCAGTGAGGCTCAAGAAGTAAACGTAAAAAATGAAATGAAATGAAACGATTCTTACAAAATCTGGCAATATGAAATTTGAAAAAAATGGGAGGGTGTGGTCGAAGATGAAATAGTAGAAGTAGTAGAAGCAGTATAGTATACAAAGTCAAGAATAACAAAAAAAAGTTTGGAATGGCAAAAACTTGTACCATTATTCAGATTACAATATATTATGTCGCAGATTGTTGTTGTCGTCGAGGCGCCCCCTTGTGGCGAAATTTTCCTTGTCTCGGTGTTCTGCATGGCGTTATATTATGAGAAGCTGTAGTTACTATGCTATACAATACTGGATAAAGATTTTTAATGTATTCATATACGTGTGTTTTAAAGTGGGTACGACGAAAAATATAGAAATAAATAGCGTTTAGAAATTCGAGTTTGTCTTCGAATAGGGAAATGACAGAAGCGGCAATGATGATGATGACGATGATGATAACAATGATAATAATAAATAATAATAATGATGATGATAATAACAATAAGAAGAAGAAGAAAAGAAGAAGACGAAGAAAAAGAAGAAGAAGACGAAGAAAAAGAAGAAGAAAAAGAATAAGAAAAGAAGAAGAAGGAGAAGAAGAAGAAAAAAAAAGAAGAAGACTCTTTTTTGAGTGAAGCTAGTGAAGCGGGCGACACAGTGGTGGTGGTGCTGGCAACCTGGGGAGGTTTCCTACCACGTACGCAACCATGACGTATAATGATGATTTCTCGGGGAAGGGGACACTTGTTTTGTTTACACCGCAACTGTAAATACGTATACCAAGATGGCTGAGAAGGATACCAAGAAGGCTCCTAAGAAGAAACCAGCGACCCATCCGCCTGCTGCTGAGATGGTTATGACAGCAATCAGCGAATTGAAGGAGCGGAATGGATCTTCGCTCCAGGCAATCAAGAAGTACATCGAGCAGAACTTCGATGTCCAGATGGACCGACAGCTCATATTCATCAAGAAGGCTCTAAAGGCTGGTGTGGAGAAGGGCAAACTTACGCAGACGAAGGGTAAAGGTGCTTCGGGGTCATTCAAGTTGAATGTGCAAGCAGCCAAGGCACAAGCAGCGGAGAAGGCCAAGAAGGAGAAAGAGAGAGCCAAACAGCAAGCACAGCGGGAGAAGGAAAAGGCGAAATCTGCAGCCCAGAAGGAGAAGAAGCAGAAGGCAGCCGCCGCTAAGAAGGCAAAGGCAGCACCAAAGAAAGTGAAGAAGCCTGCAAAGAAGACTAAGACCACTGAGAAGAAAGAAAAGAAAAAGACACCAAAGAAGAAAGTCCCTGCCAAGAAGTCGACACCCAAGAAGGCAGTAACCAAGAAGCCAAAGGCTTCGAACCCCAAGAAACCCGCAGCAAAGAAAGTAGCGGCAAAGAAATCCAAGTGATTTCTGCATAGCCACTTTCCAGTGCCACAAAAGGCTCTTTTCAGAGCCACCAAATTTCCAAGAAAGAATACCTGTCTGTATGAAAAAAATAATATAAAGAAATATTCTTATAGCATTGTCCATATTGTGGCAATCCTATGGTATAAACCTTAAAAAATGATGAAATGTGAGGATTGTGTATTCATTCAAATTATAAAGTAGCCACGGAATTATGAAATGTAACATTATAAGAAGAATGAAAAAGAAGGGGGTGTTTAAATGGTGGGCGGGATGTGAATGACATATAAAGGTATGAAAATGTATATGTACTAACTATCTATAAAAATTACATAATAGGAAACAATATATATATATATATATATATATGAATAAAATCGAAGAGACAGAATCAAAGGTCAAAATGAAGAAAACGAAATATATGCAAGTGCAAAGAATATGAGGGGGTCGGTATTACTGGAGGATTTAAAATGCATACATTTGAAATATTGCCTTATATTCGAGTACTATGTACAATGTCTTCCGAAAATTATGCGATTTTTTCCCCCCGAAGGATCATTATTCCGTGCGTTTTCAGGGCGGGGACTCTTTTCAGAAATTATATCGGCGTCGGCACAAGGGGGCGCTCTGAATTCGCCGGCGGGTCGGCGCGGTGACGAATTTCGTCACCCACGTCCGCAATCCGACCACAATTGCCGCTGCTCTCGCTTTTTAACTCATTCGCTCAGCGTAACATCCAGTCTTCAGTATCGTACACAACTAGCTCTCATTCATCAAGATGTCAGGTCGCGGAAAAGGAGGAAAGGGTCTCGGAAAGGGTGGTGCCAAGCGTCATCGCAAGGTTCTCCGAGACAACATCCAAGGTATCACGAAGCCTGCTATCCGCCGTCTAGCAAGAAGAGGTGGAGTCAAGAGGATCTCTGGTCTCATCTACGAAGAGACACGCGGTGTACTGAAAGTCTTCTTGGAGAATGTCATCCGTGATGCCGTCACCTACTGTGAGCATGCCAAGCGCAAGACTGTCACAGCCATGGACGTGGTCTATGCACTAAAGAGGCAGGGCCGTACTCTGTACGGTTTCGGCGGCTAATCTAACCATATGGTTATGACTACAAATAACGGCTCTTTTCAGAGCCACCACATGAGCAAGAAAGAATGCTGTTGATTTTAATTAATGACTAGATAATGATATAAATTAATCCGAGATTAAATGAATTTTATCTTTGCGTATATTGCAATGTAGGTCAAGAATGATTAGGGGATAATTTCAGATATTTATATGAATAATTTCAGATATTCATATACATGGTAATATATAAAAATATAAAATATCATGTACCAGTGAATACTAAATAACTTACAAACAGCACTATCATCATATTGCCTTAAACCGAGTGCGATTCACACGTAGCTAGCCAAAGAGGTGCGGGTCAGATTCAGAGTTGTGGTACGGTTTCGTTTTTTTTTAATAGCAATTATATAGGAATATTTACAACATTTGAACGAAAAGAAGAGTTCCATTACATAGCAACAAGATGCAAAAAATGTTGTTTTTTGTCATGACCAATGACGAACAAAAATATATTATTCATAGATCGCTGCAATATAACCTTGGTGAACTGTATACTTCGTAATGATCATAAGCAAGAAATATAAACAACACGGCAGCGATAAAAAATGTATGCATCATATGCGTTATAATGTAATTAAACGACTATGATATAAACGATAACTAGTGTAAAGTCTCGATTTCTTTCAAGTAATCGAACGGCCGTGGATATACTTGGGATAGGGCGAGGTAGGTAGAGAAAAGAGATTGGGTGACAGACGGAGAGAGAGTGAACATTTTTTTTACAGGAAAATGTTAGCCTTCGCCCCTGGTTATCTATCCAGGTCGCTGTTAAGTCAGATTTTGCCAACTAAAAAAAAAACGGCGTAAACTTCTTATTCTAGTTTAAGAAAATCCAGATCATTAGGCGTGGTTTTTTCGATTTAATTAAAATCAGGTACTTTTCAACGAGAGTTTGTGCCGTTAATTAGGAATAAGGAATATTTATCTTTATAGAGGAACATTTACAATAAAGATGAATTTGTATTTTGACAGGTTCGCAGGGAGGCATTTTTTGGTATGTCTTGATGAAGTAAATTGATAAGTAAAAATGGAAAAAAATATCACCATTTTCAATTTTCACGATACCCAGTTAAAAACCAGGTCATTATTTTGTGCAACTTTACCAGGAAAGGGAACAATTTTAATTCCACCCGATAAAAATTGTACAAGTTGTAACGACATATCGCCACTTGCCGTCAGTGGGCCTATTACATCACAACAAGTCGTCGCTTTCGTCTCCATCATCATAATTGTACTCTTTTCTATGTGGATATTGATTAAAAAACATATAGATTTCGCTCAGCATAGAGTTTAGCATATGTAATAAACTGGGATGTTGTCCTGTTTTCGAAAGAGTTTTTACTGATCCCTAAAGTCGGTCAAAACAAAATAAGAAGAAAATAGAATCACCACACTAATTGCTCACTTACAATACTCTGTCGCCATCTCTCGACCAGGGGCAGTACAGGCGCCAATTGGCCAATGAATGAAAGACCGGGGCTCATTTGCATACGGACCGAACCGCGCCGCACCCGGACGCGGTGTATAAATAGGGCTATTGGGACGGTGCACTCGCATTAGCAACAGAATATCTGATCGACGCACACGTTTCGCTACATTCTTCACATACCAGCTTACATTCATCATGGCTCCAACAGGTCAAGTTGCCAAGAAAGGTTCCAAGAAAGCAGTCAAGGCGCCCCGGCCCAGCGGTGGCAAGAAAAGGCACAGGAAAAGGAAGGAGAGCTACGGAATCTACATCTACAAGGTCCTCAAGCAGGTTCACCCCGATACTGGAATCTCTAGCCGGGCCATGACGATCATGAACAGCTTCGTCAACGACATCTTTGAGCGAATTGCCGGCGAATCTTCTCGGCTGGCCAAATACAACAAGAAGTCAACCATCAGCAGTCGTGAGATCCAGACCGCTGTCCGCCTACTTCTTCCAGGGGAGCTTGCTAAGCACGCCGTGAGTGAGGGCACCAAAGCGGTGACGAAGTATACCCACATCTAAATAGAGAGAGTTCTACTCTCTGTACAAACAACGGCCCTTTTCAGGGCCACACAAATATTCAAGAAAGAATGCATTATGTAGTATAAGCATTATGATAAGCATTATGATAATAAATAAGCGTAAATAAGGAATAAATAAGCATATGAATGAACGGTGGAATATATTAAACAAATAATATTAAAATAAGATGCAATAAAATGCAATAACTTAAATAAATTAAAATAAGATGCAATAAAATGCAATAACTTAAATAAATTAAAATAAAATGCACATAACTAAAAGGGTGCCGATGATTAGGCATGATCATGGAAAAAAGTATTGATGCCGGTCTATATTCGTGTGTTTATGAATGCATGCATAGAGTTATAAATAAATACTGAATAAGGGGAGTCGGGGGACACAGGAGGCAAAGAAAGTCCACACTAGCATGTTTGAGAAGGCAGGAGTAAGGAGGGGGGGGTGGTGTCTTGATTATTCATTCACACATGATGCCCCTTTTCCTCAATTTCTTTTACCTATAACTTCGGCACCCCATTGGTGTCTTCACTCACGCAGTGCCGTTATGAACAGCGCCACCTTCCGATAAAAATAAATGACGGCACCCTATCACGCTTCGCGCGTTATGACAATAGAACAACCCAACTGACCAATCACAAGAGCTCTGCGGACGGCGCCGTCGGGTTTGGGATCTCGCGTTGCTCATATAAATAGCGATCATTTTTCAGCAGCAGTCACTCATCTCGTTTTCTACGTTCGATTCGCAGACTTACCATCAGACAAGTAACCAACCATGGCACGCACGAAGCAGACGGCTCGCAAATCTACCGGAGGGAAGGCTCCCCGAAAGCAGTTGGCAACCAAGGCGGCCAGGAAGAGTGCTCCAGCCACCGGAGGCGTTAAAAAACCACATAGGTACAGGCCTGGAACTGTCCCCCTGAGAGAGATCCGCCGCTACCAGAAAAGCACCGAGCTTCTGATCCGAAAACTCCCATTCCAGCGGCTAGTGAGGGAGATTGCCCAGGACTTCAAAACAGAGCTCCGCTTCCAGAGTTCCGCCGTGATGGCCCTTCAAGAAGCTAGCGAGGCCTATCTGGTCGGGCTATTTGAAGATACCAACCTGTGCGCCATCCATGCCAAGAGAGTTACCATCATGCCGAAAGATATCCAGCTGGCCCGTCGAATCCGCGGAGAACGCGCCTAGAGCGCCAATGCACTACAGCCTGTATGGCATTCCAAAACGGCTCTTTTCAGAGCCACCATAACATCACGAAAGAATCACTGCTATAATATATATTAATACGATATGTAATATATAAATAATAAATAGAAATACAGAATCCTTTTGATAATTGATATATACAATAGAAACAATGCACATTTTACATAATACTGGGCCGTGATATAAGGTCGGGATTTTTTAATTACATATAGAAAGTTCATTAGAGGGAGCGGGAGAAAGGGGGGGGGGGGTAATTACCTGTATTTGATGAAGAGTGAGTGCGTATGTCACATGCCACTGTCCATATATTGCCGTGCCTTGCACCATGACACCCTCTTCCCCTCTGTTCTATTGAAATTAGAGGAAAAAAATAAACCATTGATAAAATCACAGGAACAGTCCATACGTAGTTTTAATCATTTTTTTTCAAATAAAAGAAATGGGGAATCGCCAGGTTTTCCTTTCTGTTATTTGAATGTAGGATTTATATAGGTTAGTCGGTATACTTTTCCTAATAAATATATTATATGGAGTACATAATCATTTCTTTTTTCAAGTGGGTTTCTTTGTAATTTTTTTAAAATAAGAATTCACTTGTCATTCTGTTATTAGAATATAAAATACATGTATTCGCTAATTCTATCGTATTTTACTCAGATCCTATGCAGCAATATTGCAACATAGTCACGAGCTTCTAAATTGAGTTGCGTGCTCGATTATTTCATATCAAATGTTGGTGTGCACGTCATCATTTTTTTCAAGAAAATGAAATAAGTGGTGCACGTGGAGGAGGAGGTTTAAATTGGGTTCCTCAGTCGATTAGTGGTGCACGTGAGGGAGTATGGTTAGCTAAAGTACAAAATGAGAATGAATGCGTCGCATGATGGCAGCATTCACGATATTCATTTTTTTTAGGCGCCCGGACCACGGACAGCGGTCAGCGTACCGCTGATTGGTTGATAGTCACAATAGCCCGGCGGTCAACGCGAACGCCACATCGCGTATAAAAAGGCAGAAAAAAGCAGTGAGTAGTCATTACACAAATGCACATTGCTCCGGTCTAATCTTCAATTCGCTGTCGTCTCATCTCATTAATAAAACATCATGTCTGGAAGAGGAAAGAGTGGAAAGGCACGAACCAAGGCAAAGACTCGCTCATCCCGTGCTGGTCTTCAGTTCCCAGTGGGACGTGTTCACCGATTTCTTCGCAAGGGCAGTTATGCACAGAGGGTAGGCGCTGGAGCACCCGTCTACATGGCTGCAGTACTGGAGTACCTGACTGCCGAAATCTTGGAACTCGCCGGCAATGCTGCTCGTGACAACAAGAAGTCAAGGATCATCCCTCGTCACCTTCAGCTCGCCGTACGCAACGACGAGGAACTGAACAAACTATTGGGTGGTGTGACAATCGCCCAAGGTGGTGTACTGCCAAACATCCAAGCCGTGTTGCTTCCAAAGAAGACTGCAAAATCAAGCTAGCTTGCTTCTACAAAACCAAACCAAACAACGGCCCATTTTAAGGGCCACTAATTATTCACGAAAGAATCTTGTTGTTTTTTATGTAAAATAAAGTTCCCCGATATCAAAATGTCCACATGGTCGAACACCCCCCCCCCTCTCTCTCTCTCCCTCTCTCTCTATCTATCCCTCTGTCTCTTACTGGCTCTATACAAATAATAAGGTAAATAACGCAAAAATGGTTAACGAGACCTCAGTGAGGCTCAAGAAGTAAACGTAAAAAATGAAATGAAATGAAACGATTCTTACAAATCTGGCAATATGAAATTTGAAAAAAATGGGAGGGGTGTGGTCGAAGATGAAATAGTAGAAGTAGTAGAAGCAGTAGTAGTATACCAAAGTCAAGAAGTAACAAAAAAAAGTTTTGGAATGGCAAAACTTGTACCATTATTCAGATTACAATATATTATGTCGCAGATTGTTGTTGTCGTCGAGCGCCCCCTTGTGGCGAAATTTTCCTTGTCTCGGTGTTCTGCATGGCGTTATATTGAGAAGCTGTAGTTACTATGCTATACAATACTGGATAAAGATTTTTAATGTATTCATATACGTGTGTTTTAAAGTGGGTACGACGAAAAATATAGAAATAAATAGCGTTTAGAAATTCGAGTTTGTCTTCGAATAGGGAAATGACAGAAGCGGCAATGATGATGATGACGATGATGATAACAATGATAATAATAAATAATAATAATGATGATGATAATAACAATAAGAAGAAGAAGAAAAGAAGAAGACGAAGAAAAAGAAGAAGAAGACGAAGAAAAAGAAGAAGAAAAAGAATAAGAAAAGAAGAAGAAGGAGAAGAAGAAGAAAAAAAAAGAAGAAGACTCTTTTTTGAGTGAAGCTAGTGAAGCGGGCGACACAGTGGTGGTGGTGCTGGCAACCTGGGGAGGTTTCCTACCACGTACGCAACCATGACGTATAATGATGATTTCTCGGGGAAGGGGACACTTGTTTTGTTTACACCGCAACTGTAAATACGTATACCAAGATGGCTGAGAAGGATACCAAGAAGGCTCCTAAGAAGAAACCAGCGACCCATCCGCCTGCTGCTGAGATGGTTATGACAGCAATCAGCGAATTGAAGGAGCGGAATGGATCTTCGCTCCAGGCAATCAAGAAGTACATCGAGCAGAACTTCGATGTCCAGATGGACCGACAGCTCATATTCATCAAGAAGGCTCTAAAGGCTGGTGTGGAGAAGGGCAAACTTACGCAGACGAAGGGTAAAGGTGCTTCGGGGTCATTCAAGTTGAATGTGCAAGCAGCCAAGGCACAAGCAGCGGAGAAGGCCAAGAAGGAGAAAGAGAGAGCCAAACAGCAAGCACAGCGGGAGAAGGAAAAGGCGAAATCTGCAGCCCAGAAGGAGAAGAAGCAGAAGGCAGCCGCCGCTAAGAAGGCAAAGGCAGCACCAAAGAAAGTGAAGAAGCCTGCAAAGAAGACTAAGACCACTGAGAAGAAAGAAAAGAAAAAGACACCAAAGAAGAAAGTCCCTGCCAAGAAGTCGACACCCAAGAAGGCAGTAACCAAGAAGCCAAAGGCTTCGAACCCCAAGAAACCCGCAGCAAAGAAAGTAGCGGCAAAGAAATCCAAGTGATTTCTGCATAGCCACTTTCCAGTGCCAACAAAACGGCTCTTTTCAGAGCCACCAAATTTCCAAGAAAGAATACCTGTCTGTATGAAAAAAAATAATATAAAGAAATATTCTTATAGCATTGTCCATATTGTGGCAATCCTATGGTATAAACCTTAAAAAATGATGAAATGTGAGGATTGTGTATTCATTCAAATTATAAAGTAGCCACGGAATTATGAAATGTAACATTATAAGAAGAATGAAAAAGAAGGGGGTGTTTAAATGGTGGGCGGGATGTGAATGACATATAAAGGTATGAAAATGTATATGTACTAACTATCTATAAAAATTACATAATAGGAAACAATATATATATATATATATATATATGAATAAAATCGAAGAGACAGAATCAAAGGTCAAAATGAAGAAAACGAAATATATGCAAGTGCAAAGAATATGAGGGGGTCGGTATTACTGGAGGATTTAAAATGCATACATTTGAAATATTGCCTTATATTCGAGTACTATGTACAATGTCTTCCGAAAATTATGCGATTTTTTCCCCCCGAAGGATCATTATTCCGTGCGTTTTCAGGGCGGGGACTCTTTTCAGAAATTATATCGGCGTCGGCACAAGGGGGCGCTCTGAATTCGCCGGCGGGTCGGCGCGGTGACGAATTTCGTCACCCACGTCCGCAATCCGACCACAATTGCCGCTGCTCTCGCTTTTTAACTCATTCGCTCAGCGTAACATCCAGTCTTCAGTATCGTACACAACTAGCTCTCATTCATCAAGATGTCAGGTCGCGGAAAAGGAGGAAAGGGTCTCGGAAAGGGTGGTGCCAAGCGTCATCGCAAGGTTCTCCGAGACAACATCCAAGGTATCACGAAGCCTGCTATCCGCCGTCTAGCAAGAAGAGGTGGAGTCAAGAGGATCTCTGGTCTCATCTACGAAGAGACACGCGGTGTACTGAAAGTCTTCTTGGAGAATGTCATCCGTGATGCCGTCACCTACTGTGAGCATGCCAAGCGCAAGACTGTCACAGCCATGGACGTGGTCTATGCACTAAAGAGGCAGGGCCGTACTCTGTACGGTTTCGGCGGCTAATCTAACCATATGGTTATGACTACAAATAACGGCTCTTTTCAGAGCCACCACATGAGCAAGAAAGAATGCTGTTGATTTTAATTAATGACTAGATAATGATATAAATTAATCCGAGATTAAATGAATTTTATCTTTGCGTATATTGCAATGTAGGTCAAGAATGATTAGGGGATAATTTCAGATATTTATATGAATAATTTCAGATATTCATATACATGGTAATATATAAAAATATAAAATATCATGTACCAGTGAATACTAAATAACTTACAAACAGCACTATCATCATATTGCCTTAAACCGAGTGCGATTCACACGTAGCTAGCCAAAGAGGTGCGGGTCAGATTCAGAGTTGTGGTACGGTTTCGTTTTTTTTTAATAGCAATTATATAGGAATATTTACAACATTTGAACGAAAAGAAGAGTTCCATTACATAGCAACAAGATGCAAAAAATGTTGTTTTTTGTCATGACCAATGACGAACAAAAATATATTATTCATAGATCGCTGCAATATAACCTTGGTGAACTGTATACTTCGTAATGATCATAAGCAAGAAATATAAACAACACGGCAGCGATAAAAAATGTATGCATCATATGCGTTATAATGTAATTAAACGACTATGATATAAACGATAACTAGTGTAAAGTCTCGATTTCTTTCAAGTAATCGAACGGCCGTGGATATACTTGGGATAGGGCGAGGTAGGTAGAGAAAAGAGATTGGGTGACAGACGGAGAGAGAGTGAACATTTTTTTTACAGGAAAATGTTAGCCTTCGCCCCTGGTTATCTATCCAGGTCGCTGTTAAGTCAGATTTTGCCAACTAAAAAAAAAACGGCGTAAACTTCTTATTCTAGTTTAAGAAAATCCAGATCATTAGGCGTGGTTTTTTCGATTTAATTAAAATCAGGTACTTTTCAACGAGAGTTTGTGCCGTTAATTAGGAATAAGGAATATTTATCTTTATAGAGGAACATTTACAATAAAGATGAATTTGTATTTTGACAGGTTCGCAGGGAGGCATTTTTTGGTATGTCTTGATGAAGTAAATTGATAAGTAAAAATGGAAAAAAATATCACCATTTTCAATTTTCACGATACCCAGTTAAAAACCAGGTCATTATTTTGTGCAACTTTACCAGGAAAGGGAACAATTTTAATTCCACCCGATAAAAATTGTACAAGTTGTAACGACATATCGCCACTTGCCGTCAGTGGGCCTATTACATCACAACAAGTCGTCGCTTTCGTCTCCATCATCATAATTGTACTCTTTTCTATGTGGATATTGATTAAAAAACATATAGATTTCGCTCAGCATAGAGTTTAGCATATGTAATAAACTGGGATGTTGTCCTGTTTTCGAAAGAGTTTTTACTGATCCCTAAAGTCGGTCAAAACAAAATAAGAAGAAAATAGAATCACCACACTAATTGCTCACTTACAATACTCTGTCGCCATCTCTCGACCAGGGGCAGTACAGGCGCCAATTGGCCAATGAATGAAAGACCGGGGCTCATTTGCATACGGACCGAACCGCGCCGCACCCGGACGCGGTGTATAAATAGGGCTATTGGGACGGTGCACTCGCATTAGCAACAGAATATCTGATCGACGCACACGTTTCGCTACATTCTTCACATACCAGCTTACATTCATCATGGCTCCAACAGGTCAAGTTGCCAAGAAAGGTTCCAAGAAAGCAGTCAAGGCGCCCCGGCCCAGCGGTGGCAAGAAAAGGCACAGGAAAAGGAAGGAGAGCTACGGAATCTACATCTACAAGGTCCTCAAGCAGGTTCACCCCGATACTGGAATCTCTAGCCGGGCCATGACGATCATGAACAGCTTCGTCAACGACATCTTTGAGCGAATTGCCGGCGAATCTTCTCGGCTGGCCAAATACAACAAGAAGTCAACCATCAGCAGTCGTGAGATCCAGACCGCTGTCCGCCTACTTCTTCCAGGGGAGCTTGCTAAGCACGCCGTGAGTGAGGGCACCAAAGCGGTGACGAAGTATACCACATCTAAATAGAGAGAGTTCTACTCTCTGTACAAACAACGGCCCTTTTCAGGGCCACACAAATATTCAAGAAAGAATGCATTATGTAGTATAAGCATTATGATAAGCATTATGATAATAAATAAGCGTAAATAAGGAATAAATAAGCATATGAATGAACGGTGGAATATATTAAACAAATAATATTAAAATAAGATGCAATAAAATGCAATAACTTAAATAAATTAAAATAAGATGCAATAAAATGCAATAACTTAAATAAATTAAAATAAAATGCAATAACTAAAAGGGTGCCGATGATTAGGCATGATCATGGAAAAAAGTATTGATGCGGGTCTATATTCGTGTGTTTATGAATGCATGCATAGAGTTATAAATAAATACTGAATAAGGGGAGTCGGGGGACACAGGAGGCAAAGAAAGTCCACACTAGCATGTTTGAGAAGGCAGGAGTAAGGAGGGGGGGGTGGTGTCTTGATTATTCATTCACACATGATGCCCCTTTTCCTCAATTTCTTTTACCTATAACTTCGGCACCCCATTGGTGTCTTCACTCACGCAGTGCCGTTATGAACAGCGCCACCTTCCGATAAAAATAAATGACGGCACCCTATCACGCTTCGCGCGTTATGACAATAGAACAACCCAACTGACCAATCACAAGAGCTCTGCGGACGGCGCCGTCGGGTTTGGGATCTCGCGTTGCTCATATAAATAGCGATCATTTTTCAGCAGCAGTCACTCATCTCGTTTTCTACGTTCGATTCGCAGACTTACCATCAGACAAGTAACCAACCATGGCACGCACGAAGCAGACGGCTCGCAAATCTACCGGAGGGAAGGCTCCCCGAAAGCAGTTGGCAACCAAGGCGGCCAGGAAGAGTGCTCCAGCCACCGGAGGCGTTAAAAAACCACATAGGTACAGGCCTGGAACTGTCGCCCTGAGAGAGATCCGCCGCTACCAGAAAAGCACCGAGCTTCTGATCCGAAAACTCCCATTCCAGCGGCTAGTGAGGGAGATTGCCCAGGACTTCAAAACAGAGCTCCGCTTCCAGAGTTCCGCCGTGATGGCCCTTCAAGAAGCTAGCGAGGCCTATCTGGTCGGGCTATTTGAAGATACCAACCTGTGCGCCATCCATGCCAAGAGAGTTACCATCATGCCGAAAGATATCCAGCTGGCCCGTCGAATCCGCGGAGAACGCGCCTAGAGCGCCAATGCACTACAGCCTGTATGGCATTCCAAAACGGCTCTTTTCAGAGCCACCATAACATCACGAAAGAATCACTGCTATAATATATATTAATACGATATGTAATATATAAATAATAAATAGAAATACAGAATCCTTTTGATAATTGATATATACAATAGAAACAATGCACATTTTACATAATACTGGGCCGTGATATAAGGTCGGGATTTTTTAATTACATATAGAAAGTTCATTAGAGGGAGCGGGAGAAAGGGGGGGGGGGTAATTACCTGTATTTGATGAAGAGTGAGTGCGTATGTCACATGCCACTGTCCATATATTGCCGTGCCTTGCACCATGACACCCTCTTCCCCTCTGTTCCTATTGAAATTAGAGGAAAAAAATAAACCATTGATAAAATCACAGGAACAGTCCATACGTAGTTTTAATCATTTTTTTTCAAATAAAAGAAATGGGGAATCGCCAGGTTTTCCTTTCTGTTATTTGAATGTAGGATTTATATAGGTTAGTCGGTATACTTTTCCTAATAAATATATTATATGGAGTACATAATCATTTCTTTTTTCAAGTGGGTTTCTTTGTAATTTTTTTAAAATAAGAATTCACTTGTCATTCTGTTATTAGAATATAAAATACATGTATTCGCTAATTCTATCGTATTTTACTCAGATCCTATGCAGCAATATTGCAACATAGTCACGAGCTTCTAAATTGAGTTGCGTGCTCGATTATTTCATATCAAATGTTGGTGTGCACGTCATCATTTTTTTCAAGAAAATGAAATAAGTGGTGCACGTGGAGGAGGAGGTTTAAATTGGGTTCCTCAGTCGATTAGTGGTGCACGTGAGGGAGTATGGTTAGCTAAAGTACAAAATGAGAATGAATGCGTCGCATGATGGCAGCATTCACGATATTCATTTTTTTTAGGCGCCCGGACCACGGACAGCGGTCAGCGTACCGCTGATTGGTTGATAGTCACAATAGCCCGGCGGTCAACGCGAACGCCACATCGCGTATAAAAAGGCAGAAAAAAGCAGTGAGTAGTCATTACACAAATGCACATTGCTCCGGTCTAATCTTCAATTCGCTGTCGTCTCATCTCATTAATAAAACATCATGTCTGGAAGAGGAAAGAGTGGAAAGGCACGAACCAAGGCAAAGACTCGCTCATCCCGTGCTGGTCTTCAGTTCCCAGTGGGACGTGTTCACCGATTTCTTCGCAAGGGCAGTTATGCACAGAGGGTAGGCGCTGGAGCACCCGTCTACATGGCTGCAGTACTGGAGTACCTGACTGCCGAAATCTTGGAACTCGCCGGCAATGCTGCTCGTGACAACAAGAAGTCAAGGATCATCCCTCGTCACCTTCAGCTCGCCGTACGCAACGACGAGGAACTGAACAAACTATTGGGTGGTGTGACAATCGCCCAAGGTGGTGTACTGCCAAACATCCAAGCCGTGTTGCTTCCAAAGAAGACTGCAAAATCAAGCTAGCTTGCTTCTACAAAACCAAACCAAACAACGGCCCTTTTAAGGGCCACTAATTATTCACGAAAGAATCTTGTTGTTTTTTATGTAAAATAAAGTTCCCCGATATCAAAATGTCCACATGGTCGAACACCCCCCCCCCCTCTCTCTCTCTCCCTCTCTCTCTATCTATCCCTCTGTCTCTTACTGGCTCTATACAAATAATAAGGTAAATAACGCAAAAATGGTTAACGAGACCTCAGTGAGGCTCAAGAAGTAAACGTAAAAAATGAAATGAAATGAAACGATTCTTACAAATCTGGCAATATGAAATTTGAAAAAAATGGGAGGGGTGTGGTCGAAGATGAAATAGTAGAAGTAGTAGAAGCAGTAGTAGTATACCAAAGTCAAGAAGTAACAAAAAAAAGTTTTGGAATGGCAAAACTTGTACCATTATTCAGATTACAATATATTATGTCGCAGATTGTTGTTGTCGTCGAGCGCCCCCTTGTGGCGAAATTTTCCTTGTCTCGGTGTTCTGCATGGCGTTATATTGAGAAGCTGTAGTTACTATGCTATACAATACTGGATAAAGATTTTTAATGTATTCATATACGTGTGTTTTAAAGTGGGTACGACGAAAAATATAGAAATAAATAGCGTTTAGAAATTCGAGTTTGTCTTCGAATAGGGAAATGACAGAAGCGGCAATGATGATGATGAC
>NW_026974403.1:17500-28670 GCF_037042905.1 Lytechinus pictus | reverse complement strand
ATCCGAATACCACATTCCCTGGTTAAAAAAAAATGACAGAGGAAGGGCTGAAGTTTTTGTTGGTGAATTATTTGATTACGTTGTTGTATCATGCCCCCATATATTCCACTGATGTATGATAATTTTGTTGAGTGTATACGAATTAATAATTTTTCAAATATATGTGAAAATGGTATCATGTCACCACTCGCATGTGACCTCTGAATTAAATCTTAAAAAATTAAATAATTATAATTATTATTTATCATTACCTTTATTACCATTGTTCAAAAACCTCCCTTTTTGTTATTAGTAGTCATTATACAAGCATGGCGTAAGGTAACGCTCCCCCTTAAAGGACAAGTCCACCCCAACGGAAAGTTGAAATAAATAAAGAGAGAAAAATCCAACAAGCATAACACTGAAAATTTCATCCAAATTGGATGTAAAATAAGAAAGTTATGACATTTTAAAGTTTCGCTTGATTTCACAAAACATCCTGGTCGGTATGCAAATGAGACTGACGATGTCATCCACTCACTATTCATTTTGTATTTTTTTATATTCTGATTATTCTAATTTTCTCCCCATTGTCAAGTGAAACAAAGGCTAATTCCTCCCTGAACATGTAGAATTAGCATTATTTTAATACTATATGGTTCAGTCAAGTTGGCCCTTATTTTCAAATCTGTAAAAAATGAAATATAATATAATTCAAACAATAAACAAACAAAAGAAATAATGAGTGGTGGACATCATCGACTGTCTCATTTGCAATGTCACTGATTTGTGCATATAACTTGTGGAAAATAAGCCAAACTTTAAAATGTCATAACTTTCTTATTTTACATCCGATTTTGATGAAATTTTCAGCATTATGCTATTTTACTATTTATTGCAACCAACATTTTTCTTGGGTAGACTTGACCTTTTAAGAGAATTTCCACCGAAATAACCTTTGTTTAACTCCAACATTGTATTTTGACAGCAAAATGTTGAAAGAAAGACAGTGCGGAGTCATGTTGGTTTAAGGGGGAACAGGGAGGAAATAAAATAAAGTAGTTATTCAAACCTTATCCCAGTTCATTTCCCTTCGATCTCTAATGAACTCTGGGCCGGCCTTGCCATTCTCTCTCATGTCTTCCGAAACCCAGAAAGATAATTACACTCCAAACTAAACACTAACCTCGATTTATGACGGATATTGGCCCCGTCTTACAAAAACTTACGATTGATCCGATCAACCTCAAGTATATGGAAATCCATCAATGACATAATATTTTCTTCAGGAACTTTGCACAATGTCCTTTGAAAACCAAGAGAAGCATACTGTATTTTCAAGAAAACAATTAATGTATGAATATTCATCATAGTTAGAAAATATTTTGAACAAACAGGCATATATAGATGTTGACGTTGCTGGCTTTCCATTGTCGTGGTTGATCGGATCAATCGCAACTCTTTGTAAGACGGCGCCCATGGAATAGTACTAGGGTGAATAGACTAAGATATAGAAATAACGATAATTGCGACAGAACTCTCTTCAGGCTTTTGGGAAACTGTAATTAGTTTCGGTTTTTCAACTTGTTCACGTGACGAACGGTTGCCTAGCAACTATTCGATAACAAGTCAGACTGCGATCGGCCCTAGGGAATCGATGATATTTCAATTTTCCGTATCGTCTGCAAAATGAAGGATTCTAATTCGAATGAAATCGAGGAAACAGAGATTAATGAGAAAAATGAATAATCATTTTGTACATTAAAGAAATCGATCTTTCTTGAGAGTAACTGTTGCAATCTGGGATCTACTTTATAAAAGAACCTATATTTCGAAAATTATAATAGGGTGTAAAAATTACACTAGTTTGTGTCCTAATAGCAAAGGTGTCAAAATAACACCCTAGAGGTTTTTTTTAAACATCACATGAAAGATTGCTATCCAAACGTGTTGAATCGATATCCAATATGTTTTTTTTTTATTATTTCTCATGAAATCAGTTGTTAAAAATTGACACCACTATTAGGCATGCTTAATAATTGGTCAATATTTGGCCAAAATATTGATGGAATGAAAAAAAAATCTTACAAAAATAATAAATCTTTTGATTCAATCATTCGCTTTTATACGGTACTTTCAATGTAACACAGCCACTTGATATTTGTATGACTATTGGTTTCTTATGTTATAAAATTTTGAAAATAAATACTTTTGAAGACTTAGAAAATATATATCTAAAAGATGTACTCATGTGGAAATGAATTTTAAAATGTTGGGCTCAGATGATGGCATATGGGCCAACATTTCGAAAAGACTGCGATCGAGCAAAAAAAAAGACCTTTCTTACTAACACAAAAATCTAAATTTTGTAATAATTTTGTTAACCTAAAAATCTGTTACCATTTTTTTTACTCCCTTTGTCTTGGTCTTTAGTTATTGTTTATTTATTCTTTCATGAATACTTTTTTTTACTTTTTCGTTGGGGTGGATCCATGCCCCCCTAGCCCCCTTCTGTACGCCAGTCGTGTATAACACTGTTAAAAATAATTTAAACAACGCTGTTTACTATGTGAATCGCACAGTAGTTGTTTAAACATTTTAAACACGTTTAAACAACCATGTTTCAATTATTGATAATTGCATATTTGAATTTAAACTTTGTTGTTTAAGATTTTAAACACTTGTTTAAAATGTTTAAACAACTACTGTTTGATTCAAATAGTAAACAGCGCTGTTTAAATTATTTTAACAGTGTATTATAACAAGCGTAAAAAGAAACGTGACAGCATTGTGGACAGTTTCAGTTTCCCTCGGTACCACTAGCGTACCTACGGGGGGGGGGCAGGGGGGGCACTCTGCCCCCCTGACGAGTCACAACCCATGCAAAAACGTATCTTTGCCCCCTCTGACGGGCTCGAAAAACCTTTTTTTGCCCCCCCCCCCTGATGAGCTTTAAGACCTTCAATGCCCCCCTGACGAGCTTGAAGACCTTTTTTTTTTTTTTTTTTTTTTTTTTTTTTCTTGTCAATTTTTTTCTGGTACGAAATCCTTTATTTGTGATCGAAGACCTTTTTTTTATTTTTTTTTTATTTTTTTTTTTGCTTGTCGATTTTTTTTCTGGTACGAAATCCTTTATTTGTGATCGAAGACCTTTTTTTTTTTTTTTTTTTTTTTTTTTTTTTTTTTTTGCTTGTCAATTTTTTTCTGGTACGAAATCCTTTATTTGTGATCGAAGACCTTTTTTTTTTTTTTTTTTTTTTTTTTTTTTGGCTTGTCAAATTTTTTGGCGGACGGTTTTGCCCCCCCTGTGGAAAATCCTAGGTACGCCACTGCTCGGTACCCATACATAACAAAAGCTGCAAGTAAGTGGACAGTTTAATCACCTAAAATGGCCATTAAATCAGGACAGGCAATTAAAAAAACTGCGTCGCCCATGTTTTTCCCTGATCATTTATCGCTTGAGGCAGGCTGTCTATTTACCAAAAATAAAAATCAGTAAATAAATCAATGATAATAAAAAGTGTATACATGTACAAAAACGTGGTGAAAAAAAGGGATGCATCATTGAACGTATATTGTATCTCGATATTATTATTCAACAAAAATATATTTCATCTTTTTTATATCTTCTTTTGTTTTTCTTGTTATCCTTTTTTTTTCTTGTTCGTGAAATCATTTTTTTTTCATGGGGGGGGGGGGCAAAATCCCATAAGCCCCCTCCTCCATCTGTACGCCAGTAAGAAGGAGAGGTGGAGAGTGAAGGAAAGAGGTGAAAGAATGAATAAAAAACCTCTTCTCATCGGCAAACTTTATGGCCCACAAAAATCCAATTTACTAGACGCGACAGAGTGCATAAAAGTGATGTATAATTGATGCTATATACCGAGATCATTGACCGCTGTATAGACCTATCGCCGGTGTTCAGGACAAGGTCGCTCGCTTCGTCAGGCGATGCTTCCATCCGCCATTATTTTTAGAGGATGCAGGGGGGGTCCCATTTTTATTTATTTTGTTATCTTTTGGTGTTGAAGCCAATGGCAGCGGAAGCCCAAAAATTTAGGGGGGACCAGCAAAAAATTTTGACGAGCCCAAAAAAAAGGTTATCAACCAAAATTTTAGGGAGGGACCAACAAAAATTTTTGACAAGCAAAAAAAAAAAAAAAAAAAAAAAAAGGTTATCAACTAAAATTTTAGGGGGGATCGTCCCCCACCTCAAATTTAGGGGGGGGGACAGGTTCCCCCGTCCCCCCCCCCCCCCGCTTCCGCCACCTATATGGTTGAAGCAAAAGGCAAAGGCGTAAATGATGTGGATGGATTTTGCCGTTTCTTTTTAATGACCTTGTAGTCGTGTGTTTTGATAGCGGACATCAATCTCTTTGCGCACACCGCTACACGTATACCCTTTGCGGATACCATCTATCTCTTTTCATTGCTGCTTTTGTTTCTCGCCATCCACCTCTCCCTTTCTGTCACTCTCTCCATTTTTTCTCTCCCCCTCCCTCTTTTTTTCTCCCCGTCTCTTTCTTTCTCTCTCTCACCCTCTCCCACTCTCCCTCTCTCTCTCCCTATCTCTGTATTTCTATCTGAACTACTGTTTTCGCACAGTGGCGTAACAGGCGGGGGGGGGGGGCAGGGGGGCAAGCTGCCCCCCTGGCGGATTTCACCGGGAAAATAAAATAAAAACGGAAAAAGAGAAAAGGGGGAAAAAGAGAAAGGGAAAGGGAAAGAAAGAAAAATAGAAAAGGGAAAGTGGAAAAAATGAAAAGAAAGGGAAAGAAAGAAAGAAACATAAATAGGGAAAATGGAAGGAAAGCGGAAACAGGAAAGAAGAACATGTGAAAAAACAAAAATATCCTTAAATACTAATACATTTTAGCATGATTAGCAAGAGAGGGATATAAAATCAAAAGATATGACTCAATGGCACGGGCAAGAATGAGGGAAAATGGGAAAAAGAGGCAGAAAGAAACGGGAAGTGAAGGTAGAACCAAAAGCTTAATTGGAAAATCAGAATATAGAGAAAAGGGACGAGAAAAAAGAAAAGAACTTAATAACACGACCGGGTTGCCGAGGATTGATAAATATAAAGAACGGGAAGAAAGGTGGATGGCCTCTACTATAAGCTTGCTAAATTTTATGCAATAAAAATCAGGACAAACAATCCCGGGAAAATCCTTAGCCAAAGTCGGGTTAGCCAAGGGCTAGTTATATCCCCCGATATTATGTCCTAACCTAAGTAAGGCTTTGCGCTGGCTAGATTTACCGTAAAAAGCCTGTTTACTTTGGCTAAATTTCCAAAGCTACTATCAAATAAGTAGAATTTAATCATTTTTAAAGGCCATTTTTTTCTGTCTCGCTTCGCTCGCTAGCGACTTTTACAAATTTTCCACATTTGCTATGTTGTGCTGCCTCAAAATATTTAGTTTATTATCCGCAACTACGTTGAAGTTAATATGTGTTGTGTATGTACCCGCGATTTGGTAAAACAGTGGCCATCTGCAATGTTTAAAAAATATCATGGGGTTCCGGGGTCTCCGCCCCAGATAAATGGCGGCGCCAAGGGGGAGGCACAGGTGGCATTTGCCCCCTGTGAGTTGGCCCCACCCCCGAAATTTTGAAAAATAAAAAATATATAGTAAATGTTGGCATAAGCATCCTACTAAAGCTGCAAAGTGCTCCAAAACAGCTTTTTCGTTCCTTAAATTTTGAAAATTTTCTCATCCATTCACTGTTAGCTCCTAATAATTCTTGTCAGTAACATAAATCATTTTTTATAATTCAAAATGTCGCCCGAGCTATACACGCTCGCAGTAGCTGTTGACTGAGATAAGTAAATTATCTGTTCAAATGGGGCTTAAGGACGTTCCACAGTTAAAGTGAAATCCATGTCATTTTCACCAAACTTTGCACATAGATACTTTAGAACCTTAATATTCGAAATATGCAAAAATTAACATAGATCCATGTGCTTGATTTTTTGCTATAGAGCTTCAAAGTTCACCCAAATGGATGTTCTTAAGAATTGCCCATTCAAAAGAATTTGGCATTTTTAGACCGCCCAAGATTACTACAATGAGTTTAAACCTCTATTACTCAGTCAAAATACATGAAAAAGTCATCAAATTTCGCAAGAGAGTTAATAATTGTATCGTTAGAATGGAGAATCTATTTATAGTGCTATTTGTTTGCAATTTTAAGTTTAACAGCACTGTCAGTTCTTAAAAATGGCGTAAAAGATAACAAAATCCCAATCTAAAAAATGTGAAATTTTAGTAACAAACTACAAAAGTACAATAAATGCTGCACTTTATTCAAAATCCATGTCATTTTCACAAAAATTTGTAGAGTTGTAGAGGAAGGTATACCTAAGAGGAACAAACATTCAAAAATAGGGGTTCATGTGCTTGTTTTTAAACTATCTGTATTTTTATTAGAGCAAATGTGCTTTTTAAAACACCAAAAATGCGCCGAATGCTTTGTATCTAAGTGAAGAAAAAATCAAAACCACTCTACCATTTATTCAAACTCGGGGTAATATTCGTGATTCTTGGCAGCATTGCAGAGTAAAGTATTTTGAAATTGTAGAGAATCTTTTTTTGAATGGTCCATGGAATAATTCCATTTTTTAGCTTCATGAAATAACGCATCGGATCTGCAGTTAAAGTGCAGAAGATGAGAAAAATCAGCACATACCCGCAGCTAATTAATCACCTGTTCATCCATTGTGACGTCAGCGCGCAGAGTGTAAACTATGCGCAGATCATAATGCGCACAAACATAACTGTGGAACGTCCTTAAGAATCCAATGTTCAAGTCAATATGCTTTTTGCGATTAGAGTTTTCAATATTCGTTTTAGCGAGATATTACGCACCATGCGTACTCGTAATTTTCATAAATAATTTTTTTTTGCTCGCGCTACGCGCTCGCATTAAAAGTTTAATTAGATAGCCATCCAGTTCATGATTACAAAAAGTGCTTATAGAACGTCCAGTTATCATCTCAGGATGTCAAAAATTTTCAGCTCACGCTTCGCGCTCGCATTATTTATTTGGTGAGATATCATCTTCATGACCCATGCAATGTAAACAGTTAGTCCTTAACAGGTCCCTTTTCAAGTCATTAGGGTATACATTAAAAAATAATAGCTCGCGCTTCTTGCTCGATTTTGAGAAATATAGGCAAAATATTTGTGTGTTGACCCACCCCCAAATGTTCTTTTTGCCTCCCCCGAGGTTAAAAATCCTGGGGCCGCCATTGCCCCTGACCCGATCCGCATAGCACTGGCCCCAAAAAGTTCTACAACTGAGAACAAAAAAGAAAAGATGAAAGAAAAGGAAAGGAAGATGTAAGATATGATGTTATTTTCTGAATACCGTCAATCTCAAAGTTAGATTCTCATAAAAAGCTGATTTTTTTTCTCGCTCGCCCGGGACTTATATTAAGCAACTTTTTGCTGCGCGCGCCACGCTATGCCCCCTCTTTTTTTTTTTTGGGGGGGGGGGGGGTGGGGTACTTATCACGCATTGAGCTTCGCCCTAATGCTCGAGGCACAATCATAAAAATCCTGTTCATACCATGATATGACCGGGAAATTTTCGGCTCTTGCCCCCCCCCCTGGCCACCGACCCCCTGTTACGCCCCTGTTTTCGCACTCCAGGCTGGTAACTTGGTGCCGTGAGATGGATGTAGGTGCATTAGGGGAGTGTAGCATGATGAATGGATGTCATCAACAATTCAACATAAGTTAGATAAAAGGAACGGTATTTTCATGTTAATTCAGTGAGAAACTCGAGTTGTGCAACAGGTAACCGTCTGTTATTTTCTTTTTTTAATATCAGGAAATATTAACCCACTTACCAAATTAAGGTTAGATTTCGATGACGATGAAGCAATACAATGAATAACAAGAATTTAAAAAGAATGCGATATATTATAGAATCAAGCTCTACTACTACTACTACTGCTACTACTATACTACTACTACTACTACTACTACTACTACTACTACTACTACTACTTCTAACTACTACTTCTATACTTTTTCTTCTTCTTCTCCTTCTTCTTCTTCTTCTTATTATTATTATTAGTAGTAGTAGTAGTATTTTTCTTCTTCTATTTCTCCTTCTTCTTCTTCTCCTCCTCCTCATCCTCCTCCTTTTTTTCTCCTATTGCCTCTGTGGTTCTGAAAACAGTCACGGGAAGTGCTTGCACTCAATGCAAGATAATGTCTGAAATAAAGATTTGACTTATAAAACAAGTGAAGATGCCTATAATGAGAAGGAAAGAAGAAAAGCTCTACCGAGACGTAATCAAGGTAACATTGTACCCCCTGGTGGCACATTATAAAACTTAATCTATTCAGCCTTTTTCGGGAAATTCCCATCTCCAGTTAAAATGATGATGGACCGCTATAATTTCCATGACTACAGTAGAAGTAAATCGATTTAAGGTTTCTCAAGACTCGCCGCCAAATTCTCCGATGTCTACAAGTTATATTTCAATTCAATTTCTACAAGGACAATGAAGGAACAACTCAACAAGAATGTTTATCGTGTGCCAGTGATCGTATATACTCTGTCCACTCGCATGATTTTTTTTTACCATGTAGGGGCAAAATAAAAAAATATCCAAAAAACATAATGAGCTAGGATGTCTTTTGAAATATTTAATTGCAATTGAAGATTGACCACTTTTGCCACACGCTACACGAATCTTTGCACTATAGGCCGACATGTCAATACCCACTTGTTTTAAACAGGGTCTGTGCTTATATACAGACTAGGCCTTACTGGCTGCCAGGGACCTGCATTATAAGTCCTAGCTGTATGGTGGTACCTTGTCCGAGTGATATGGTTTGGTGCTATGGGAAGAGGAGTTTCACAGTTCCAAGAATTGACTGACCGACTTTCCCCCTGACCTTCACGATTTCTTACAATCACACATGATTAAAAAAAAACCCGGATTATATAGGAGTGGATACAAAGGATGGTGGTTTCAGGACCGGGCTTCGGGGGGAGGGGGGGGGGGGGGGGGGAGGGTCGGGGCTGATGTTAATTGCCATTAGGTCTACACCCACTTCGTCTATTTTCCGTCTGGTCTTATCCTAGATCTTATCCTAGTTTGTTAATATCCAAAACATCTACTTACCATTTACTCTCATTGCCAAACCTAGATCTTATCCTAGTTTGTTAATAACCAGTACATCTATACTAACCATATTTTGCTCTACACCGTAAAACCGCTGTTTAAAAGTTTAAGCACGTTGTTTACGCCCGTCACTCTAACAACTATTGTTTGAACTTTTTAAACAACTGTTCAAACTTTTAAAACTACTTTTTAAACTTTTTGAACAAGTTGTTCAAAAAGTTTAAACAATTGCAAAACAAATTTAAACTACATGTTGTTATAGTGACAGGCTTAAACAATGAGTTTTTTTTTATTGTGTAATTGCCAAACCTATTTACCACTTTGTCTTATTTCCAGTTCAATTTTTCTTTTCAAATTCGTTTATGTTCATCTCAAACAAATCCCCTCCAATAATGGTCGTAATCGGGGCGGTTTCAGGATTTTACAAAAGGGGGGGGCACATTTTTCCATGAAAAATATTGACAAGCAAAAAAAAAGAAAGAAAAAAGGTCTTTAATTTCAAGGGGCACACTTTGTTTTCACGACACGGGCCGGCTTTGCCCCCCCCCCACCTGGATCCGCCATGCAGTGGCCGTAATAACGATGAAATTTGGCAAAAAAATATGATGTAATATACAAACAATACAAATCGAGACACTTTTCCCTAAATAAACAAAATAATATATTAAAGCAAATCATTATCAGTTGGACTAACATAAATAATGGTTCGATGAACTATCATGATATGAACGGAATTTTCATTTGACATAGAAAAAAATAAATACGAAGAAGTTAAATTGGTAAAGCAGCGCTGATTAGGGGTGTGGGGGCGTCTGATCTACAAGATTGGGGCAAAGAAGACCCTCTGGAAGGGGTGCATACATGCAGAGCGGGTAAACTATTTCTTATTTTTAAGGCTGCTGTTATTTCATTTTCGTATAAATCCCCTGCTATCCATCATGGATAAAGAAAAGTACTAATTCGACTTTTTAGAGTTTTCATATAGTATACTATAACGAAGCTTGCTGATTAACTTTCTCCGCACTTTGGTTAGAGGAAGGTGCATTGCCGAACAGCCCTATAAGTCAAGGCAACATGAACTACAATATTTTCTTCAGAAAGTCATAAAACAATAGATTTGAAGACATGTAGTAAGTAGAATGCCGTTACATGCAGGTATCTCATTTAAAACAAAAATAAAGTTCTAACTCTTTTTTTTCTGTTGGATTATTACAAAGTAAAGTAGATATCTAGTGTGCTTAAGCTACATGTCTCTGTTACTTTCTCAAAATTCGAGCTTTTCATTTTCGGAAGATGGGCAAACTTATAATTAAATGTTATAAAAATTGTTATATTCAAGTAGTTCAACCATGGAGGTATATTAGTGTTTTATACAGTAAAAACGCGGTTTAAAATTTTATGGTACAACGCTTTTTTCTAATTTGAACCTCGCAGTATTAAAAAAAAGTTTTACAACAATGTTGAGAATTAAGCATTAAAAACTTAACTTTGTTGTTTAAGAATTTATACACTTGGTAAAACTGTTTGAACAACTACTATAAGGTTCATATACACTGTTAAAACTAATTTAAACAACGCTATTTACTATATATGCGAATCGCTCATTAGTTGTTTAAACAACTTAAAGGTCAAGTCCACCCCAGGAAAATGCTGACTTGAATAAATAGAGAAAAATAAAACTAGCGTAGTGCTGAAAATTTCATCAAAATCGGATGTAAAATAAGAAAGTTATGGCATTTTTAAAGTTTCGCTTATTTTTCACAAAACAGTGATATGCACAACTCAGTAACATGCAAATGAGTCAGTCGATGATGTCCATCACTCACTATTTCTTTTGTTTTTTACTGTTTGAATTATACAATATTTCATTTTTTATAGATTTGACAATAAGGACCAACCTGACTGAACCATATAGTATTAAACAATGCTAATTCCATATGTTCAGGGAGGAATTAATCATTGTATCACTTGACAACGAGGAGAAAATTAAAATATTTCATATTTCATATAATAAAATACAAAAGAAATAGTGAGTGGATGATG
>NW_026974403.1:0-12500 GCF_037042905.1 Lytechinus pictus | reverse complement strand
TTTTAGGAAGAATTTTCACCAATAAAACAATTATCTCTTGTGATTTTTTTTAAATTTCTTTCGTAAAAAGTGGGGGGGATGATTGTACAGGCCATCCCCCCCTCCTCGAAAAGTGGGGGGGATATATCCCCCCCATCCCCCCCGGGATTTACGCCAGTGTCAATAACCAAACAGTCACGTTTAACAAAAACACATTTGATGGGATGATCATGAATATGAAAATATATTTGATTACTGATTCTATGTTCATCATTGGTATCAACAATTATATACTTTTTTTGTTGTTGAAAAATTGGAGTGGAAATTGTTAATGAGAATCCTAGTTTATAGAAACTGGTCATCCTTTAAAAACATGATTAATATCTGATTTGCCTCCGATACACTGGCTAATGTCATGATCGAGCTTTTTTAAGGGGGAAACAATAACATTCCATCTTTTATTTATTTCAAATGTGTCTTTATTTATTTTTCTTTTTAACAATCTATGCATGATGATTTTAAGGCATTCTATATTTCATACATCTACATATATATCAAAAGCGCAATAACCTGACTTTGCATATCAACGTAGCCCCTCTGTGCAATAGGAGACAACTTGAAACTATACAACTGTTTTTCAATGACATTAAGAAAAAAATGTTAAAAATGATAGATCTACTCACGTTTTTTATCACTTCTTGTCGATATATTCATGTGTCCTTCTTTGGAATTGTCAATACTCCCTTCATCCATAACGCCAAATTGTGTATTCCGTTCTCGATTAATAAACGCACTTCTGCGACTGCGATGTCATTTTATCGACGGTGTTATTCCAAAATGAAAGCACGCAGCAGGGAAAGAAACAGTCACCAGTGACTGCGTAATTACTATAATTACCCGTAAGATTTCGATATACTACATTATATCGTTTTAAAGCTGCTCATAATTCAATATCTATATTTCATACAGCATCCCGTTGCATAGATCATTCATTGTTCTGGATAATCGAAGGGAAATCGATAAGTCACAATATGAGCGATCCCTTGATTAAAAATCCCCCATAAAGCATTGCCAAGTCGTGTACTGAATGGTTCGTGTTCGCTTATTGTTTGGAAGGAATTGTTCGGAATGGAGTTCTGAGATGAGCAGTTGAGATAATGTAACCTTGGAAACAACCTGGTAACGTTCAAAGATTCATGCTTGTCAGTCTCATTAAGGCATCCGCAAACCTTACGACTAGTCCACGTTCCGATTTTTTGAACAAATCGCATTTTGCTTATTTTCTGAAAATATTAATAAATCGTATTTTTAAAGGTTTTAATTACCTGTACGAATACTAAATCTAACAATCTTTGATGATTGCAATTAAGCCTTTATTTTGGAGTAAAGACCAAATTGGTTTCAAATCGTAGCCAATAGTACAATTCCTATGACGTCATTACGACTAGATATTCAATTCGCTTTTTATTCTAATAAAGATGGTAGCATAGTCATAAACCTAGACATATATTTGAACATCATAGATATTCGTATGATGATTTGGAACTTTAAGCATAAAGATGTTCCACGTCTCAATATTCGCATCAAATTTTACTGCGATTTATTCTAACATCGGGTTGCTGACCAGTCGTAAGGTGTTCGATGGCGCCCTTGCAAAGATCAACAAATGGGGGGGGGGGGGGGGGGTTAATAAGAAGCACCCGAGGCCTTATCTTAAATGGTAACACTAAACTAGGGTTAAAATGGAACTACCTTGCGGTTTGCATTGTCAATTTAACTTATGTTTTGATGTACCTTATATGAAATAATATACTCTCTGTCGACGGAACCACCTCACACAAATGATGTACAAGGAGGTTCATAAAAAGTAACTGAAAGAATCTACCGATTGTAATTGGCTTTGGTCATCATTATCATCAATAATATTAAGGTCCGAGTATTACACTTTTAAGAAGAGAGGGGTTGAAGAGGGGTCAACAGCTAGCGAAAGTGATATATGGACCTAAACTAGTTTACTCCCATATTCATTTTTTTTTGCATTCTTTAACAAACTGAAGGATTGCAAGGCATAACACCGATTAATATAGACTACTATACAAGCTGGATTCCATACATTGCAGTTTATTCATATTTACTGACAGATTAAAAGATGCGTTGTTCATCCAAATCCCGAATAAGAATTCTGAAAATGTAAAAAAAAAACTTTCATATTTTTATAAAGACACATTTTTTTCAAAGTACCTTAGTCATTCCGATCGTGGAGGTATGTTCAGCAGAAATCTTTTGAAAAGGAAAATTATAGGTCATCGGCTATTAGACTAATTGGTATTTGAATAATTTATAGCCAAATCGCACGCGCACGACATTATACAACCAAAATGTATTCAATGGCATGGGTTTGTACATTGTCGATAATTCATTGTCTGTGACGTCAGACCCTGGGAGGTACTTACTTCATGATTTAATTATCTTTTGTCTGCAGTATCAAATTAGATCTTGTATGGATGTGGTATGTACATTTCTTTAATCGTCAGAGTGAAGCCTTCGCTATATTGGCTACGAGCTACATGTTCTAAGCGAGATAATTAGTCAAAAGAAATTTCCTCTTGCTCTTGCCCCCCTTAATCACATACTTTGTATTGATCCGTCTTCTCTGTGTCTGCATTAATTTTTATTTTCTTGGTTTGGTATAGATCTGCCCTCTCTCAATTTCTCTCTTTCGGTTATATATACTCCCCTCTTCCTTTCGCTCTGTTTATCAGTCTCAGTTAAAATTCCAAGATCCATGCACATTCAAGAAACATATACACAAATACAATTTATATTGTATCTTGTTGAAAACTGAAATAAACTCATTCTATTTCACGCTTTGTTTAGCTCATAGTAGTTCCCGTGTCCCAGAACTTATGGAACATGCTCGCTAATGAAAATATGCCCCTTAACATCCCCCCTCCCTTTGAGTTCGTAAGTGAGAAAAATCAAATGAGGATGTAAAAGAAGAAAAATAAAGAGCATATGGAAGAAATGCGTGTTTTTTTAACAATACAATGAATATATATATACACATGCATGTGTCCCATGTTCTTTTTTAAATTCTTTCACAAGTAGTTGATAAAAGGCTCGTATTTCATAGTTCAATTGACTTTCCCAGTCATTTTTTATAATTCAGGGCAGGGGGGTAGAGGGGGATGAAAGGCTACGTAGTACATTTTATTTAAATTCTTTTGAAAAACATCTCTTGTGATTTTTTTTCAGTTCGGGGAACCACCACCACCCTTAAAGACCAACTATCGCAAATAGTAATACTTCTATGGACTTTATCTATTGAATAAAGAGGATTCCAATCCAAGTCTTAGTAATCTCATTATGTGCATAGCAATAACTTTCTTAATTACTTGTCTTATCTGTTTGGAACTTTCAACATTCTGCTATCTCCTTATCCTGTCTTTCACACAAGGTTGGATTCCCCTTAAACAGTATAGGCAGTGGCTAGCAAAGTTCATACAAAAACATCTTGAAGTGTAATATCCACTGTGATTTTAATCACATGACATCAGTGAGCCAATGAGATACAAACGAAAATGGGAAGAAGCCTTCTCACATTAAAATACATATATACTCTGAGAAAATTCCACTTATAATAAACGCAGGCAATGTATACATTAAACATGGTTAGATAATCTTGTAACATAGTAATTATGTGCAGTTGCCATACAATATTCATGTATTTCCTCACGTGTCAATATACTTTATAAAGTTTATTTTGTGTGCGAAAGTAAAACTTTTAAGCTGTGCAATATTTTAATACTCTTTATCTCTGAAATATTCATGTAAAATGCACATGTGACTAGCCAGTGACTTTGTCAGAGCTACTAGATAAATGGATGTCATGGGGGGGGGGGGGAACCCCTAAGGTACTATTCCATTAAATTGTAATCCACAACAATTACCACATATCGGAGCTTTAACACCCCAAAATAATCTACAGGTATCAATAAATACCTAGATAAAGGCTGTAGACCAATGTCTTCCATCCAAACTGTTTCTTGTAAAATGTGTCCTATTAAATTGACCAATGTTGTCTTTCAAAGGGTCTCTTGTTTTCAGCAACGGAAATTTACATCAAATATGTAAAAGGCTATATTTTTGTTTATGTTCTAAGCCCAAATCAAATACAGATCTAAATGTATATCATTGATTTCCTGTCATCACATTTTATCCAACTTGAAACAAAACAGAGTCAGTGGAACATATTTGAAATCACATTTGCTTTTACACAAATGTTGGTGTCTCAAAATACTTTGCAAATAGATCTCATTAACATGCACGAAGAATAAGATTATTTTCATTAACCAACAATGTTAATGCTTTGAGGGCAAAAACAAGAAACATCATGATTAAAAGACAAAAGACTAAATTAATTTCGAGCACATTATTCATTACTTTCAGATGTGTCCAACTTATGCAATATTTCAATTCTATTTTGAAACATTTCCCATAAAATTTTGATATTTGTACATGAAAATGAAGAATATTTCCCAAAAATATTGTGCTAAACATGACAACCCATGATTGATCCTGGTTGAAACGAAACACATAAAAATATAACACAAATATTCTCATTGACAATTGCACCATACAACTCTTGATGTATTTTTATGAGACAAAGCTGGTGAACAAGATAAATTGATACAAATGGTAAGAAGAAGAAAACCTTTGTCCAAATATCATCAATTTCCCAGAAGCTGGGCTGTTCATAATCAGACCCTGTGATATGTTGTAATACACAATCTTTAAATGCTGATGATGTATATCAGTGACTTGTAAACATTCAGAAAATTCTTCAGACCGGTTTGTAAAAAACAGTCACCTCATTTCAAGTCTGTAGTTTTCAAATTTTAATTCAAATGAATTTTATCGGCATATGCTCTTTTTATCAATCATGCCAGGATCGATTGATGCAATGGCCCCTGAACACAATTTGGTGTAATTTTCCCTTTTACAGCACAAAAGTCAAATTTTACAATGATTGGGGGCACTCTACCGAGCCTTCTCTTTGTGGGCAATGTCCAGATGAAAAACAACTTTCAAACATTACTTCGGAACAGCATCGGAACAATCTGAATGCTCTGAAGTGGGTGTGTTATTATCCCGTAACAAGCTATGCTGTCGTATATTTCTCATTGAGTCTATTCCATTTCTGAGTGATGAATAGCAGCTGGACGGGAAATATATGAAAGTATAGCACAGTCTATCTAGTACATGTTCACCAGTCATGAAACTATCATCACAAGGCTATCATAGTGATATTGGCCATGAACAGCAGTGCTCCACTGTCAATTCAGTCCTTTGAAATGAAGAATTAAAAAAGAAACTTAGATAGCGTCCTGATAAAATGTAAGACTACCATCTTGGAAAATATCAGCGCAAGACAGTTTCATCGATATCTATTTTTGGGAAGTTCTGTGCCGCAACTTTCCGTAATCTCTTGAGGCAATCATTGAGGTTGGAAGCTGGGACCGAGTCAAGGGTTTTCATCACTTCCTGTTACATAAAGAAAAGAAATACAGACAAATATAAGTTTGACATGTGGACATTATCTTTTTCTTCTTATCCTGTAATAGTGAATCGTTCATAATTGAATATCAACACACTGCAGAAGCTTGTTAGAATTATTTATTAAGTACTTTTAGGAATTCCTAAATAGTCATTCTGGGATGTTATTTTGCTTTATATATCAACAATTCTTAGAATACTGTAACATATATTTTCCAGGGATGCCATATAAAATCCAAATCAGGGGACCATTTAATAAAAGTCATCAAGTTATCTTCCTTCGACAGTTTCTATAGAAACAGTCAGAGGCCAGTGTTTCTTAGCCAATCAAAACCAAGGATTTCACTGAAATTATCAGCACTGGCCATTAAGTTTGTGCCGAAAACTTTCAAAAAGTGCCCCTCTGTCGATGAAAACATGGCAATTGCAAGAAAATAAGCAACTTATTTGTATGTCTGAATCCTTTTTTTTTTCATACATTTTTATTTTAATCTTGGGAAGGCTCAAGCCATAATGCGAGAACATTTCAACTTTTCACATGAACTAGAAAACACAGACAATTCATTTCAGGCAAGTCCCACATACACAGGCGGCAGGACGTACGTACTTGATGGAATTGTTCATCAATGGCATTCAAGTGGAATATAATAATTAACTGACTGACCACTCTGTGATTAACATAATGTGCATTTATTACAGTAAGTTGGAGATTAGATTTGAGCAAAGAAGAAAGGGTCCTTTCTTTTTTTTTCTCACCTGTAAAAATTCATCTCCATGTTTTAGCCTGAGAAGCGCAACCAACGCCCATTCGCTGTCGGCCTGTACAGCCGTGTTCTTGTCTTTCGTATTGCTGACCAAGACTACCAGTATCCCTCGTACAATTGACATGTCCAGAGGTGATTCTGTTGTCAAGGCAACATGGCAGATCATCTGAGCGATGGCCATTTTGACGTCGTTGGATGAGTGGTTGAAACACTGTACGAATACAGGAGAGAGTGAGGCATGAGTTCCTTGCAAGAGTTGATTTATTTGGTTTGATATTAGAGATAGAATTTCTAATTATGCAATCCCACGTTAGTTTGAAAAACTGTTAAACAAGTGAATGTAAAGTTTAATCTTCAAATTTAAATGAATTCTCCTTTGAATAATCAATAAAATCAGGTTATAACCTTGTTAGAATTTCATCTACCACACAACTGTAGAGATCAACTGAAGAAAAGTTTGTAGCCCTAGCAAATTGACAGTCTGAGGAAATTTGAATTTACCAGTAGTAGCAGTTGCTGGATCTTGGACTGTTAATCTACTGGTACTGCAACCTCATCTACCAGTCAATTAGAGCAGTCTGAAGGAGCCTAAAGCAATGTAGTAGGCGAAAGGCTCACAAGGTAATTTAATTGATTTTATTGATTGTGCACAGAAGATATTTGTACGTAGATCAGATAAATGATATTTAGTACACTCTTGTTCGGTCTTTACCAACTCAGTTTATTCAACCATTAGCCAAACTTTGTTTTCTTAATTTATTACATCTACATCAGTTTGTCTGCTTATTCATTTTATCCAAGACATGTAATTACATATATCAAGTGCTGGCAAAAATGGCCTTGATGATAAGAGGCTGAATGACTTCAGCTTAGTTAAAGAAATCTAATGATGCATAGTTTCTTGTATGACTTCCCAAACACCCCCACCCAGCCCAGAGCTCGTAAGCTCAACCTAGACTTACCTTGACCATAGCAGAGATGAGGGACTGCGGGACCTGTCCACCAGTTGCAACGCAGTGTTTTAGATAGAAGCCCATACCTCGAACACCAGCCACACACACAGGTATCTGCGGGAGAAAGTGAAAGCGATGCGATTTTACCCACATTTTCCCTTGCTGGCCCTAGCCTTGCCACAAACTGATGCCTGTGATATACATGTACATATACAGATGGGTGTTTCAAAATGCTCTGTGTAGGTTATGCACAACTTCTAACATATGGTTGGTGACGCATGGTTGTTGACCCTTTCTTGGGTGTAAATCAGATTATTAATAACTTTGATTCCTATTAACTGAAGTTGAGATCAAATCTTTGTAGATTTACATTCTTATTGTTAACAGGTATCAGAATCACAAAATAAACATTTTTCACAATTTTATCACATTAAAAAAATACCCTTCCATATAATGTATAACAACAGAAAATTTGGGGCATCTCATTTAGCACAAGAATGGGCCATCAATCATACTGAATCATGAATAACTGACAAAAAGCTTGATGACACATCAGCCATTTTCCCAAGCCGAATGAAACTCTTACACAAAGTTCACACATACAGACTCTAAAACCTATATACATGTATGAACCACTGTAGAAATCACTAATCCAAAATTCAGTATTCACAATACAATTTTTTTCCTGGTCTAAAAATTGGAATCTTACCCTGTCATTCAATGAATTCTTGATCATGACCTCAAGAACCTTTGCCGATCTACCATCACCCGTTACTCTCTCTGGTGAGTCTCTGAGCATGACTGACAGAGTGAGGGCGCAACTATGATGCAGCATCCAGTTCTGATTCGGTTCATTTACTATTAAAGAAAACAACGAGGCACACTCTTTATTGGTGCATAAACACTTGGTAAAATTAAGAGTTACTTGAAAAGACATACATGTATAGATGTTAGCTCAGAATGTTATATGCTTATCCCATCATGGCTGTACAGAGAAGAGGGGAGGGGGTGGCATTTGCCCTTATTAATTTTTAAAACTTCCTTCATTAGACCAATATTTTTGGTCCTTGATCAGACCAAATTTTTTTTTAATTGTCTACCGGAGCATTATTTTTCAACTTCGCAATGCCAAAATGCCTTTGTGTAAAAGCTAAATTGCTTTGCGTCCTCAATTACAAATTTTTGGAAAATTTCATTGTTGTTGCCCATTCAGAAAAAAAATGTGCATATAGTCATGCTTTATTATGAGAAATACAGCTTTGTAATGAACCATTAATGAAGTAAACTTTTCAGAGGTGCAGAAAGAAAAATAAATGAGAAAAGAACTGTCAAAGAAGAAGAAAATACATACATTATGTGATCACTTGTAACTAATGAAGACAGTTTATCAAGGGCAAGATGTTGATGTGAATAACAAAAAACAAAAACATTTTAAACTCTTTTTCTTAAGTGAATTCACAGATCAGGGGCCTGTTGCAGAAAGAGTTGCGTTTAAACAGAAGTCAAAATATCAAGCGCAAGTGAAGCAAGCGCAAATACAGATGCTTTATTGGCTGAAAATCAAGTTGCGCAAGATTTTTTGAGTTGCGTTTAATCGCAACTCTTTCTGCAACGAGCCCCAGACCTGTGAAAGAATATCTCACAAAGATGGTGCTCATAAAAAGCGTTAAGTTATATCACTTGATCACAGATCATTGCTTGATATAAAACAAGTACAGATTTCTGCCATGAGCATATTCAGAAATGAGGTTATGATTATGAATGGGATATTTCTACAAACTTACCGAGTAGTCTACTGTTGAGGATGTCTTCCAGATCTTCATCACTAAAGAATTTACACAATGCCCCTAGACACCCTGCTGAAGATATCCTAATGTTATTCTGTAAGATCACACAAAGAATAGAAACAAGTAAAGGTAAAGTCTTGCACTAGCATTGGGTAATTTCAAGTTCTTTTCATGTTTTTTAGGAATGCAAGTAATGATCTTGCTTTCATAATTTTAAATACATCATTGAAGTATTTTGAGGACTGAAAATAAATTTTTCTTTAGAAGATGTATGAATACACTTTTGGGAAAACAACATTTTTTTTATGAATAACTACATTACCAGAATGAGAAAAAGAATTACAAAAAAAAAATAATAAAAACAAGGAATTGAAACGGTTGTTATCACCTCTACATTCACAATAATTGTCCGCTGAATTCTATAACATCTATCCAATCTTTGTGAACATTCTAAAAATCATAAATTTGCTTTTTTAAATAATATTTTTCTCTATAATTGGAACTTTTCTCCAACGAAATGCTAACCTCTGTTGATGAAAGGTTACTGATTAGAGTTGTTAGGAGAGCTTTCTTGTTAGCATCACCAATCTTGGTCCCAGCACCCGTTATTGCCATTCTCAAAGCTTGGAGCATTGTCTCCCTGTATAAAGATAGAGAACAAGGTGATAGGAAACATAATTACATATTCATAGGACTACATGAAACTTCAACACAATCAAACCTCAGGAATCTGTAGACACGCGGCCATGCGGAAGAACAGTCTGTTGGCTGAGGTAGGCTTCGTGCATAAATAAATGAATGAAAATAAAAGACATTGAAATCTTCCTTCCTGATTTTGGAAAGCTGATAGATTTAATGTATCATTTTCAGTGTTCTGAAGCACCTTAGAGTTTAGCTATGAAATATTTGACTAATAAACACCTTCATCACCTTCAGTGTTACAAACAAGAGATAACAAGTGAGTTGAACACTTTATCTAAAACCTTTATCATTGTCAGTGTACTAAAAAAATTAAAAAATAAGTTGAACACTTCACCTAACACCAGTATCAATTTAAGTGTTTTAAAACATGAGTTAACAAGTGAGTTGAACACTTTACCTAACACCTGTATCATTGTCAGTGTTCTTGATGCCATTATGGAGCTCTGTGAAGAGAGGGTCCACCTTGGCATGAATGACCACCAGCTTCCCGAGGGCTGCAGCTGCTTCTAACCTGACCGCCCTGTTAGCATCGGTCAAGCCTCTGATGAACGTGGTTTGAAGCTGTGGCAGGAAAGCTTTCAGTAGCACACCAACCTGTAATCAAGATGCAATCAAGATGAACATTTATTAAACTTCAACAAATTTGGTACCAATTTCATAAAGACCTTTTATAGTAACAAATGCAAAATTTCTATAGCATACTTACAATCAGTCAATTAGATTGAAGGATTTGAGTAGCTTTATACTGTTATTTCATATTTGTTATACCACGTTTTATGACGGGGGTCCCTGAGTGGTAAGGTCCCATGAGTCACCCGTGTCTTTGATATGTTGTAAAAAAGAAGCAACTAAAAAATTGCACTTGAAAATAAGTATTTAATGCTTCAATAAAATAATAAGAAACAGCATCCAAATTTCATTTCATGTGTTGCGATTGTCCCCAGCAGAGATATGAAATGTTCAGTTTTTAGTCGCAGATATCCTGAAAGAGCATGAATTTTATCATTATTTTCTCCATATCAACAAGACTTAACTAATGTCCTTTGACTGGTTGAATAGAACAAAGAGCAGTTTAGACTAATCACATTTTGTATGTTTGTTTCTTGGCCCTAATATTGATATTGCTAACAGAAAAAAAAACACATAGGCTAGTATTCTGAAAACTTGTTAGTTTCAAATTACTGATAGCCAATAAATCATAAACATGTATTAATAACACACTCAAAATACAATCCCTGTTGCAGCTACATGTTGTTTCATATCACACACAGTAGTTGGCTATTTAATTTAAGGCTAAACTTGAGTACTACTTACTCGTTTCTATATGCATGAGCAAAATGTAAAAGTCTTGCAGCGCACTCGTATATATGAGAGTTTATTTAGTTCAAACTGGTGAGAGTTTTGAAGCCAGAGGAAGTTCTCCTAAATTTGATTGAACAGGTGATTGTACATATACCCCCTCCCTCCAAGAATCTCTTTGTACTCACTTTAGCGATGAGCAGCCCTAAGGTCTGTAGAATGGCCACCTTGACGTTCCAAGCGAAGCGGTCACCCAGGACACGGATCAGAGGTCCAGTGATGGCTACTACCTGAGGTTTGAGGGCAGTGATGCTGGTCCGTTGAATGACCTCACCTAACCCCAGGGCTGCTTGCTCCTTGACCTCCGGTGACCCTGACAGGATGCCTTCTCGGAAGTATGGAAGGACCGGTGTGATACCCTGTAAATAAAGTCATGTATGTATGATTGGTACTTGTATTATATTGGATGGCTCAGAATAGGATACTACAAATATTCCACGAGTACAAACTGTACAAATCAAAGATGAGTAAAGCACTGGTCCTAATAGGTGGAGTTTTTCTGGTATCCTATCAAAAAAAAAAATCCAATAAAACTATTCTTATCTTAAATGATAATAATTAATTAGACTATGCAATACAGCATGATATTGCACAAAACGATTTGTCATCAGATTTTGATGCATCATGCAATTAAACAGAAGTCTTTTGTCTATTTACCTGTACTTTTTTTTTGGGGGGGGAGGTAGGGAGGGGGGGGGGTATTCAGCACAATAATTTTTTAATGAAATTGTCGTTTTATTTAAGTAGTGAATTATACTTACCTTCTTTGGAAGGCAGAAGCCAGGTAGTTCATCATGTTTGCAATCCTCTGCAGCATACCGCACAGCAAGACGTACAGATCCAATATGACCCATCTGCTCTGCTGCACTCAAGCTCTAAAAAAATTAAGAATGCAGTTAAAATAATGTAGTAATAATAACATATAGCATTTATTAAGCATTGTTTATTTAGCTGCCTATTAAAAGAAACACTATATATTACCCCGGTTGTAGCTCCAGCTTCTGTTTCACAGGTCCTATTGAATTGTATACCAGTACAACTATGTATACCTAGAATTATGTCAATGTCTTAACTAGGAAGTGAGAGTTCCTCAAAAGTAAATATTTCATTACTTACCTTTGTTACAGCATTGAGGGCCTCCCAGCTCATCTCCAACACCCTGGTTTCAGGATCGTTGAACGACTGGATGAGCGCCCTCTGTAGTTGAGGTACATAATCTGCGTAGCTGCAGCTGGTCTTGCTGCAGTAGACCTGAAGCAGGGTGGACGAAGCCAGCCGCAGTCCTGCGTTGTCTCCCTTGAGCTTCTGGAGGAGTTCATCTATGATGGTCTGTTGACCTTGATGGTCCTGCACCGAGAGGACCACGGTCTGGCAGTGCTTCAGAGCCTGGATAAATACAA